>NC_140936.1:130591890-130709390 GCF_014529385.1 Adiantum capillus-veneris
AGCTTTTTTTAAATTTAAAAAATCTATTCTTTTCTTCCGAAAAAATTCAATCCGCCATTTCCAATAAAAACGACGCACATAGGTGTCGTCAAGTTGTCCGTCTTCACAAATTATAGTCCTCTTTGTATACTCAATTCTGTCCTTAGAGATCAACCAGTGTGCCAGCCACTTTATGATAGTGGTTGACAGAAAACAGGCTCGCACTTCTTTAGACTGCTTTTCTAGCTTGGGAAAAACAAGAAATGACCCCAATGGATTAAACATTAGTTTATATCCAGAATCATCAAAGATAAGTGTGTCAAGTGGTAGGTCAGGAAAATTTTCGAGATTCTTGTGGAACACCGGTTTATCTGTCGCGCCCAATTTAAAAGGGGCCCTTGTGCACTGCGCTTGACTTACCACTCTATTGAATCTTTTGTGGTGGTCAGGGAACACTATCGCTAGAGTGCGTTTGAGCTTCTCAAACTCGCAGCAGCTCCATATCCACACTTCGAACCATCTGAAACAAAAATTCAGAAACACTTCTACATCGGGCCTTACCCAAATCTCTGTATCCCCTTCAACAACATACCGCATTTTTGGCCAGTAGGGCAATGCTTCACCATATTTTTCATCAAATTTCTTGAGCAGTAATCCATTAAGGTCCAAAATGAGAACCCTACGCTTGACGCTCAATGGAGGTGGTGGCCTTGGCCATATCAGTGGGATTCTTTTAATTAGTCTATACCATAGAGGAAACACGAGCACTGCAGGAGACAACACGCAATTCCATATTGCACGAATGTCAGCCCTGCCATTCTGCTTGTCAGTCCTGAACCTATCTGCAAGGCGCCATTCTTCAACTGAAAACATATCTGCAGATGCAAAATTACACAAGACTCAAATTTAAATATGCAATTAGGACATATCTACAGATTGAAATCATACAATAAAAATACACAATGTTCAAAAATTAGGCACAAGATGAAAGAGACGTCGAATGGGAAAGAAAGTTATATTAATTCAGAAGTGGTTACATAAAAAGAAATATAGGGGGGGCAAACTATAATCTTTTGCAGGCTCTGGGTTTAGGGTCAGAACTTGTGCCGGTATTCTGCATCTCCTTAGTGTCTTCTATGTCCATCTTCTCTTCTGGCTGCCCCTGGGTCTCTTCCTCTTCCTTGCTTTTTTGCTCCATTTCAGGCTTCTCATTTGAAGTCTTCTCGATTTATTTATTTTTGCCTTTCTTATATGCTGAGCAAGGGTCTCCTCGGGACTTCCCTCCAGCCTGACATCTACACGACCATCAGCTTTAGAAAGTTGTGCAGCAAAAGATCACTTATTAGAGCCTTAATCAATGAAAAAACTTACTCTTGCCACGTTGGCCTTGTTTTCTCAGGGTCTTTGATCTTGTCACCCGCACTCCAGTGTCTAGCAACACATCGTCTTCCTCATTCAAGGTTTTCCCTTCAACACCAGTCGTACTTTGCTCCTTTACCTCAAAGTTTTGTTCTTCTTCTGTTGTTTCCGAAACAGGTTTCTCAGCAGTACCAGGGACACTTTCATCAAGCAAAACCTCCACAAGTGTCTTGTATGCAGGCATTACTGCATCGTTCCCTGTGTCTTTATCGGCAGTAGTTCTGAAGCAGCTTGACTCTGAAAAAACATCAGAGAAGACAAAAATCAACCACCTAATTAAAACAATGGTTGTTTCTTACCCATTGAAACAATTTTCTCACCTGTTTTTGGGCATGGTTCAACTGGCTTCTTCTTTAGAAGGGATTGGTGTTCTGCAGAAATAACTCCGGGGCAATCCTTAAGCCGGCACTTTCCTTTCTTAGCCAAGTGAGCATAGCAGAATGCATGGTATGCATGTGAACAAGACAATAGAACAACATGGCTTGAGCAATTGTGATCATGAATTTTTACACCACAAGCATTGCACACATCAATGAGAACAACACTATGTCCAGGAGCTAAAACTCGTGTAGGCAAGACTATGGTTTCATGTAGCATTGGTTGACTAATCATGTCTGTCACAAACGTGACACAGAGACCAAAGGTTTCCTCACGTTCCAAGCATTTGGATAATTCTTCTTGTAGGCAAGAGACCTCTGTTATCAGACAATGTCAAATAGGTATAAAATCGGTATGAATGCTTGAAGATCGGTGTAATGATGTTATCATACCGGTATGATTACATCCTGCCGGTATGATGTTATCCCACCGGTATGATGTTATTATACTGGATAATATAACATCATATTGGTAGGATAACATCCGGTAACATTATACCGGTAGGATAACATTATATCGGAAGCATAACATCAAACCGGTTGGATTTTTATCATACCATTACGGTGTAATCATACCGGTCAGATCTAACCATACCGGTCGACCATACCGGTAGGATATAACCATATCGGTACGATGTAATCATACCGGTAGGATATAATCATACCGGTAGGATGTAATCATACCGGTATGATGACATCCTACCAGTATTGTCATCTACCCTTACCGAATTGATGTTATTGTCATACTATTATGTTTTTTTATTATTCGGTTTTGTGGTATCACATTCTATCCATCCCGATATGATAGAGCCATAATACCGGTATTGTAAAACTTATAATACCATTTTCACTATTAGAGTTTCAGTAGAGTATGGTTATTATAATCATACCGTATGGTACTTTGCAGGTATTCTACTACAATCAGATGGAGTTAAAAGCATACTTGTGCCTACTGTAGGGTGGCTTTTGCTTGGTCAAATTTTTCTTGGAGGCTGTCAAGCAAGCGTGTTGGTACATTGGCATCGTCATGGAAGTGCATTTGGATGGTGTCAAGGGCACCCTCGCAACGGTGCACATCAGCAACAGATTTGACCACAGAATCCTTAGCCTTCTGACACTCGGCTGATACATTGTCATGAGATTTTCTAACCTCAACAAGTAGTTCTTGCAAGGAAGTGGATACTTCAACACTAAACGCAGACTGAGTAGTCGCAAAAAGCCCACTTCTGGTAGGTGTACTTCCGGATGGGGTATTTACTAAGAAGATGGCAGAACCACTTGGGGTTCCTGTGGATAATTGGGAAGTCTCTAACTTCCATTGTTCTCTTTTCCTATCTAAGTGACCTTCATTGGTCACATTCTTCACCACCTCAGATGCAAACTCAGCCCACTTTACCGGACCTGTGCATACAAATAAACATATCCGCGTGCAAACTTGACTCCCAGCAAATAGTTTGGTGGTTTGGATTGATACACCTGCTTGTAGAGCTGGTAGAGTGCCTTGTAGTGATCTGGCTTTGCTATTTTTATCGGGACTTTTTTCTCCTTCACTGGAAGACACGTGAAAACTTTCATCCAGTCGGATATGGGCACGTCTGCATCTGTCAACTTCCTAACATCTTTCCCCTCAAGACTTAACCCATATTCCTTGTGCAAATCCTCTTTTGTCGTGCAGAATTCCTTTAATGGCACCTCCACATCCTTGGGGTGAACAAAGCGACTGATTTTGGGAGGAGGCTGTAACTTCTGTCTCTGAAAGGAATAAATCCATATTCATTACTCAATGTATCCACACCTCAATACTCTACTACACATACATGTCCGATGTACACAACATAGAGAGAGACAGAGAGAGGTGACATATCTTCGTGGGAGAATGTCGGGTCTTTGTGGGGGAGACCTGTCGGGCTGCATTCCTTGGGCTCTTTCTTCGGTTGCTATCCATAGCGAAGGATAAGAAGCGTGCACAGGGGGCTGTAGAGTGAGCTAAGAAAGGCGTAGAAGGAGAAAGGCACAGAGATATGGAGAAGTACAGTCATGAAAACATTCGACTTAACATTCTTCTGACGTGGGCTCCACACGTGTTTTTGAATCCTCCACATGATTTTTAAGATTTTATATCCTCCACACGATTATTTAATTCAAACAATTCTTGCCCATAACACCAGTTTCATACCCCCTAAATTTTAAGCCTCCAAAAGCAACTTTCAATCGGTTAAAACCGGGCCACCTATTCATGTATCCACCGTGGGGGACTTCAATGCTAGGACTGCCCATCACCAGACAATATTTTATGATACTTCAAAGGAGATGCTGAGGGAGCTGGATATTGCAGAGATGGGCCTGTCGAGATTATCATAGGATGTGGAGCATACTGAGTATGGATGGCACTCGATAGACATGGGGATTGCCCATGGATTGGCCATTTTGAATGGCCTACAGAG
This sequence comes from Adiantum capillus-veneris, assembly GCF_014529385.1. Classification (NCBI taxonomy): domain Eukaryota; kingdom Viridiplantae; phylum Streptophyta; class Polypodiopsida; order Polypodiales; family Pteridaceae; genus Adiantum; species Adiantum capillus-veneris. The sequence continues at coordinate 130,596,110 of NC_140936.1, forward strand.
ATTTTCCGTTGCGGGAGGTTTCACATACTTTCCACACAAACATGGAGCCAACACAGTGGATTAACTAACATACTCTATGTCAATACTCAGGGAAGCTGTCATGACACAACCGAGCTTTATCTCTAGTATCTAGGACCTCACAGTTGGACCCAAACCTGTTGGTGTGACAGTAGATCATGCCCTTGTGTCGATGACTATCTCTTTCGAGTTTAGTATAGCACAAATACCACAGATAGCAGCCCCTACTCGCTACACCTTTACACGGGAGACGGCGGACTCTGTCTACATAGATGGGATCTAGAGATGCGTGTGCACCAAGGAGCTAGGGCGACCTCTAGAGGAGCTTACTACTATACTGATATAGACATCGCATGATGTAGCATCAAAGGCGTACCCACACACCGAGCCTGAGCAGAGACGACGTTTTGGAAGCATGCCTCAAAACAGGTAGTATGATGAGGAGTGTTGCGAGACGAGAGACAAGCTTCAGAGGGAGGAGCTTTTGGGGGACATCACTCAAAGAGAGTCACAAATTTCCTTCAGACGCCTAGTGCGGAGGAAGAAGAGGGCATTTTTGTCTTGACTAGAGAAGGATCTATATCACCTATTCTTGAGTCAGGACTCGGGTGAGTCATGGCAAATCTTTCATGAGAACTCCCCCCCTCCTGTCATTATTTCTGGGGCCAATATGCATCATCTTTGTACACACTTCCTGGACAATCGCTCTTCCCGACCCCCCCAAGCCATGCCCACACACATGTACTTTTTTCACCACCACTGAGATGGTGAAGAAGGCCATTGATAGGACGAGGACTGGGAGATCATATAATCATGATGGCTTAGTGGCTGAGTATTTTCTATGCCAAGGATCTGCTTGCAAAGCTTCTAGCAGTGATGTTCAACCGTGCCATGTGTGAGGGCTTTCCTGATACTTGGACTTTATCTACTATTGTACCTATCTTTAAGTCACGAGACCTTATGGAGCTTGGGAATTATCACACTATCATGATTGGACACACATTGGCACGTTTGTACGCATCCATTCTTGAGCAACAGCTGAGTAGATGGGCAGAGAGGGAGGGTATACGCACAACCGGGCATGCACGGTTCAGGAGAGGTTTTTCTACTCTTTGACTACATTCTGACACTCAGAGCCATTATTGAGGAGGCAAATCACATGGAAGAAGGATCTATTGTAGCTTTGTGGAGTTACGCAATGCATTTAACACAGTGCCCTTAGCTAGATTGTTGCGCATACTGTAGGAGATGGGAGTACCCACAATTGATTTGGGGGATTATGGCGGTCAGTAGTAGGGCATGTACACACTCCAGAGGGGTTATCTACATTATTTTACTCCACCATCGGGGTGAAACAGGGCTGCCCGCTCTCTCCTACTCTATTTGGTATGTATGTGGGTGAGGTTTCTGACTATATTGAGAGAGAGGGTGATAGAGATGCACAACTGGCAGGGACATGGAGTTCATTATTATTATATGATGATAATATTGTCTTGATCTCCGACTCTCCGGAGGAGATGCAATGTCACTTGGATGCTTTGCATAGGTTTTCCCACGACAGTGGTTTGCCTATCAACCTTGGTAAAACCAAGGTTATGGTGTTTAACAGTGGACTAGGAGATCAGCACCCGCATTCACCTACGGCCCATGAGACAGTGGAGTATATAGATGCTAACACCCATCTTGGGGTGGTCTGTCTTTAGTGTACCATCATTTTCATTGAGAGCAGCAGAGACTAGACTAACCAGAGCATACGCAGCATTGGGTGGATCGGAGAGGATGTGTTTACAGATTCAGTTCCAAGAGCCTCAAACGAAGCTTTGGCTTCTTGAGACTCTGGTGGCTTCCACATTGCTCTATGGAGTTCATATACGGGGAAAGCCTCTGGTCTCTATGATTGCGCGGCTCATTAGAGTCAAGGATTCAATACCACATGACATGATTTGAGCAGAACTAGTTGCCCCCCCGCTAGTGGTTGAGGCACATTAGGGAAAATTTGGACTCACAAAGGGGCCTTATAAAGAGTTTGACTTCCTCTCTCATGTCCAAAACGGGCGTACGGTAAAATTTTTGCAAATCAACTCTAAACTTGGCGGAGATTTGACATTTAGAATCTACTCTTCAAGCTCTTTCTATTAATATATAGCACGCCATGAGATTCCTTATATTTTGAAAGATTTTATTTTTAATTCTCTTGTGATGTGACAACTCCATTTAGAATCTAGAGAATCAAAAATAGAATCTTTCAAAATATAAGGAATCTTGTGGCGTGCTATATATCAAGAGAAGGAGCTTGCAAAGTAGATTCTAACTGCGAAATCTCCGCCAAGTTTAGAGTTAATTTACAAAAAAATTACCGCACGCCCGTTTTGGACATAAGAGAGGAAGCCAAACTCCTTATAACGCCCCTTTGTGCATCCAAATTTTCCCTAATGCTTACCAGACCAGTCTCCTTTATACATCACTTGTGAGACCTCCCCAAAGACAGATATGCCCGCCCAGGACTGAATTCCTCTCGACAGTTAGCTATGCAGGGAGATACAACATGCTGGTATGGGGAGATGACATCATGGTTTGAGGTACATGGGTTCAGCATGGACAGATTGCCCCCCTTCCAATACTCATTGGATGCACCCTCTCTAATTATTACACAGTCCGAGATCACCAGGCTCATCCGCCGCCACGACCTGACTCAACTAGATACTAAGAGAACTTGGATACAGTCGGCACAGGAGCCGGGCACGAAGATGGCTTTCTATAGAGAGCATATTCTCCAGCTTATTGAGGATAGTTTTGTAATGAGGCCCAGATACATGGACACCTACTTATCTCATGGGATACGATCTGCTATTGGTAGATACGCACATCTTCACACCAGCTTCGGATCGAGACTGGTAGATACAACCACGTAGAGGCCAACACATGTCCTATGTCACATGCATCCTGAGACAGAGTCGCACTACATATGTCATTGCCCAGTTTACTATGAGATACGAGGCCGCTTTCACAGCTTGTTCATAGAGGGCTTTGGACTACTCTCTAAAGTCATGGGATATGAGGACCAGAGATGTCTGGGAATGTTTTTTCTCGAGTTGCGCAGACACGGAGAGAGCCTGATGAGAGGAGAGGCTAGCCAGTCTCAGAGACGGCGGATCACAAACTTCTTTAGAGTGGACATTGGGCAGCCTGAGGAGCAGAATTCACATTCTCCTCACACCAGACGCACGTTGATCAATCAAGCGACCGAGCTAGGGAGATCCAAATGCCCACGAATGTGGAGGACTACACAACATCGATGGAGGCTGCATCAAAAGATTCGGATCACTTTGGCCCGACATGCACTACGCTCGATCAAACTACTGACCATTAAGGAGATTGATGAGATCCACTAGCGACCAATGATGGATCTCTTGTGATTTAGCTCTTTTGAGGATTGTACACCCTACTCGTCTTGTACCAGCCTTTGTATCAGTTGTTACCCATTATATCCCCACACACACACACCCACATTGTGTTGTATTAGCCCTCAGTCACTACTTGCACCCCCCCATACTCATATCCTACACAATTCCACCTAGATGCTTAGTTCAAATCTAGCAGTTTAGGATTCTATAGTACCCCTTTTTCAGTACCTTTTTATTTTTGGTACTCACACATTGTGTCATATACATCACGTTGTAACTTTTTGGTCTCATAGGTCATTTTGGCCTTTTGAAGACGTTAATAAAACATTTCATTTCATCTCTCTCTCTCTCTCTCTCTCTCTCTCTCTCTCTCTCTCTCAAAGTCTTTTCTGTGTACATTATCTTTTACATGTCTCTATTCGATTCCGCAAGTGGACACCTTTCAGCAGTAGTGCAGGCGGTGCGTTACAGGTGGGATGTAGTGCCACTAAATCTAAGCCTAAGGTAAGAGTAAAAACATCTATGATCTGGCCCATCTCTCGATAAAAGTACGTCTTCACTCACGATCAAAGAGCCTGCCAATATTTCCCATTGGTTGTTGGATAGTGTCCACCCAAATGTTTGTGAGGATGCCCACTCTAGTCAAGGCGTGGCACTAGGAACATGGCGGCAACGAGCTGCCAAACGTTCCATAGTGTGATGCTATATAGCAAGCAGAAAACCTTATCTCTGGATTGACTAGTAGGTCTCCCAAACGTTTTTTTTGGTTGAATTAAAGGGAATAAAGGGAGATGCTCTGTTGGGAATGAAGGTAAAAGAGAAAAGGAAAGGAAATTGTTTGGCAGATGTCGCATGATGGAAGGAAGGCATTAAAAAAAAATCTGTCTATTTTGAGCCTACAAGCGAAAGTGCAGGCCGTGCCAATCTTTTTTTGGGTCTCATTGACCCGAATCTCAAGTGATGCTCTTTTTGTCTATGAGGGGAAAAGGCAGGCATGGCAATTGGAATAGAGAGAGGGGAGACAGAGGGGAGACAGAAAAGGATGTGCCATGTGGGAAAATATTTTTTTCATTCCTCTGATTTCCAGCATGCAGGTCCGCAAGGTTGTTCTGAAGGGAGATGCGAGGCCATGGTCGGACAAGGGGAAGAGAGAGGGGCGGAGGCGAACCAGGCTTGCGAGAGGAGATAGCAAGAGATGAAGGACTGAGTAGAGGCAGACGTAAGAGGGGGTTGGAGGGGGTCCGCTCAGCAAAGGGCGGCGAGACCCAGCGATGGCCACCAGCAGAGGAGATGATGTCCACAAGAGAAGCATCTCGGGCTCGTTCGCAGCATGGGCCTCAGCTATAGGTGCTACAGGATGTATGCGTTTGCAGAGGCAATGAGCCTGAGTTGCAGGGCATGGGGCGGCAGAATCTCTCTCTCTCTCTCTCTCTCTCTCTCTCTCTGGAAAGGAGGTTCCAAGAATAACATGAAGACACAAGCTGCAATAGTGCACGTTGATGTAGGTGGTGGGGAGATGAGGAGGAAAGAGCATGTGCATGAAATAAACGTTGGATATGACTTGTTGCCTGACACATCGCGAGTAAATTTGCACCGCTTCATTGGAGGACTCGTTATCTGCGGCAGGTTTCATGAAGTTATTGTGCAACAAAAGAAGCAGCCAGATGGATGGGACAGAAGACAGACGGTGGTTTGAGGATGGTGGCACAGAGAAAGGGCAGTATGATCTTGAGAGAGCTCTCTTTCTGTTACGTTTGGGAGGATATCCAGGACCTTGAACATCGTGGGAGATCTCATCATTGTGGGTTGTCCAGCTGCATGTGAGAGTTTGCATGGTACTCGCAGAGACAGAAAGCGGCCTGAGCTCAACGAATTGAGGGAGGGAGAGGCACAGTTTGTCCTCATGGGAACTGGCTCGAAGTGAGAGGGCTTACTTTCTCCAAAGAGAGAGACGGAATCTGCCACGCTAATTAATTAATGTTTGCAAGATTGGATTGAGAAGCATTGCACATATCAATGAAAGGCATCATGCAGCCTGTCAGAGTCAGCATAAAAATAAGAGCAGTTCAGGAAGATGCATCAACGATGACACTGCCCACCAAGTGAGAAATCAAAACTGAAGACCGGCTCTAGACAGAAGCAATGCAGTAGCCCTCCAAACAACAAGGTGCGACGCAAATGCCCACAAATAATGGATGGGCGTCTCTAAAATCTGAATAGCACAACGGATACAAAGAGGATCATACCCCATCGGAGCAACCGATGATCCAACTCAAAGACCATCATGAGTAAGCAGCCAATGGAAATAGGTAATCCTCCATGCCACATGCATGCAAGTCCCATCATGACCAAAACTGATATACATAAACATGAGATAAGCCCGCATGTGTGGGCATCTCATACTGGTGATGAACCAGTCATAATCGGCCAATGTTAACCAATGACCATATACTAAAAGAAACTAACCGGGCCATGTCTCTGTACATCAGATGGCCACTGCCACTCACTACAATCCCAATAAAGCTGTGATAAAGGGCAACCCTCCCATGTCCAAAGCCACCAAGAAGAGGCATCCTCCCCAAACACATGTGGATCAACACATTGCCTGCTCACAACCCTAATCAGCTGCCAAGCAAATAGGTCCATTATCAAAATGTATATGAATGTGAGGTGAAGAATCCTGCGGCTGTTGTGTCTCTTGAGCCTGAGTCGAGGTTGTCTCTCAACTTCCTCTTGAGGTTGAGGTGGACATCTGATCAGCAGGAAGGTAGTACACGACCTCAGTCCTCTATGCAATGGTTCATCAGTGACAAAAAAAACGCGTCACTTACCTGCCAAGTGTGACCATCTCAAACTCCATAGCTAGGACCAACAGTAGCCAAGCTGTACTAGTTCAACATCTTTCAAGGTTAACTGCCTCGGAAAAGTCCACTTACAATGAATTTGGTAATAAGTGCTCGACTCAACAACACGAGATTAATGACACCCAAGCGTTCCTCTGATGTCGGTGGTATGACAGTGGACCATCAAACTCTAGCACAAGTGTCTTGAGAGCCACCGGAACCCCGAAAGGAAGTTCCTCATCAAGTGTCTCAATTTGGTCATCACCCCTCTGTGCAGTGTACAACATGAAGCAATATATCAAACAGATGCCAAGAGCACCGGATTGACCATTACAGCTCAACCAGGCATCGAAATATGCTGCAAAGACCAATTACAGAGCTTTCTTTTCATAGGCTGCATGACGCGAGAGAACTGCTACTCTAGGGATACATCGAACCCAACCTCGAACCCCAAATATCTACAAATCTGACCCATGTGAAACCCTCTGGTCCCCCATGTCAGAATGTCTTTTTGATCCCACCACAATGCCATAAGATTTGTGCCAGTTGATGCGTGCAACACCGGCAACACAAACCAAAAAAATCCAAAGCATGGGGAATCGCATACAAAACACCAAGGATATAAAGCAAAAACAGCAAGGTTGTTGATATTTGAGCACTCATCCATGTTGGCAGTGCCTCAATAGTCGTCAAAGATGTCCCACATGGCAGGAAACCTTCACGCAGGCAGCCGGCATCTCATGCCTTCAGGCTCTAGCTCCTGTACATGCGAGTGCGCTGTCGCTCTCCCGGCATCCGCCCGCCACGCCTCAGAAATTCAAAATTGAGTTTTTTAAAAAGCCTAAGCAGTTCTTGCAGGAATTCTCACAAATTGTACTCTTCCTTCCCTTCCTCAGTTACCCAAGGATTTGAGAAATTCCTTTGACCTCTTGCCTACATCTAGAAAACATGGAGAAACACTGTAGACCAGTATGCACCCCAAATTGTATATGTTACACCGAGTAGTGATATATTTCAAGCACAATCTTCAACATAAGCCTTTTTTGCAGGCCCTCCGCGAGAAGTAAGCTTCCAAATTTAACCTGCAAAAAATTTACCAGTATATTTGTCTGCTTGTTGATCCTTGTAGCATGGCCACCCCCTGTCTTCTAGCCCAAGCCTTTACACCAAACATTGCTTCGATTTACCAATAACCACCAAACCAGCTAGTTGTCTAGTTTGATACTTGGAAACCAATCAATCGAGACCCATCAGCATTTGAATAACTTTCGATTGCAAATTTGCAATCTCAATTAGGCCCTCAACAGACCAACAAGAAGCAAGATAAAAGTTCTCATTGCTCCTAAGTCACATTGACAAGTCCCAAAAAGCCTCTCCTGTGATCCCTGTTGTCGATCAAGCGTAACCACCCCTTTGAGAGGGTTCATTATACTATGCTACAAATGAGCCTTTACAAATCATACTCTGAAATGCCAACTTGTTTTAACTTTTCAGAAAGCCTCTTTCGTTACCCTTCTCCATCTCACCTCACCCTGAGGAGGACTGCCCTTGTGTCCAATGCTGCCCTCCTCCACCGACGAAGACATCTCTAAGGTGAGTAGGTCCTTCAAATTTTTGGCCTACAATTCCTCGAAGAAGCTCCCAAACTTGATGGGGGCCTTCTAATAAATATCTCCTTTTTTTTTTTTTTTTGGGGGGGGGGGGGGGGGGGGGGGGGGGGGCCACTTTAAGACCGGTTTGTCATGTTGCATGACATAAAACTCCTTGCCCTGGATGTGAATCACGCTAGATTATAGTAATGTCGAGGGTGTTATCTACACCGTCACACAGGTGAGGTTCGTGTGGTAGTGGATCAGGGCCGTACAATCAAGACGCCTTCCTCGTCGGAATTTTTTATGGATCTATGCCTCCTCAACATTCGTATATTTATTGGTATCGTCCAACAATTACATGCCAACTCAACATGCATCAAGAATCTACAAGCCCATCTTGTAGCACTCAATCGCCACCACGTCAGCACTTGAAATTTATGTAGCCATTGGATGGTCTCCATATCAACGCCTATAATTTCTATAGGTAACACGAATGATTATGTGGTGTCAGCTCGCCTATCACACTCAGTCAGTGCAACAGTTCTTGGCCCCACTTTCCCTGACTATGATGGCCAAGAAAGGATGGCTAGTGTCCATTCGTTATAATCACGGCTCCCCCATGGCTCCTGGCCTCCGCTGGTCGCCATATGGGGTCGCTCTGATTACAATAATTGACACTAGCTGTCCTTTCCCTACCCCATAAAATGACGTAAAACTAACTAGAAAGTAGTATGAAGAATGCTACTACACGATCAAGGGAAGAAAAACCTTATTAACTTTCTATGACATAAAAATCAATGTGAACACCCTCTCTCTCTCTCTCTCTCACACACACACACACACACACACACACATACACACACACACATATTATCTATGTGCATGAGAGAGAAGGAGTAGAATCTATGTGCATTAACTTCAATTGTACATTTAGCATGTTGAGTAACATTTTCAAAACTTCAAACCCCACTCTCTCTTCCTTTGTTTTTGCAAAAGAAGTGGCTCGGTATCCTTCTATATTACATAATCAAGATTACAAGCTCTAAGGCATTACATCAATCCATAGGCATACAAGGATAATGGATCTGATAGTAGAAAACCCCCTAAGATATTTTATGATTACAAACCATAGGGAAGAACCTGAGGTGGCGGGGAAGGGAATCTAGAACCGAGAGAAGTGTCTCTCCTTTGATGGAAGGCCTCTCTCTCTCTCTCTCTCTCTCTCTCTCTCTCTCTCTCTCTCTCTCTCTCAATACCTTCATTCAAGCGAGAGTGAGGAAAACCTTCATTCACAAGAGAGAGACTTCTTGTCGGCTTTGGATTCTCTCCCCCACCACCCGCCTTGCTGCCCTCCCCCATCTCCACCGCCACCGCCTCTGTCGCTTTCATCTTGTTATTCCTGCCCCCCATCTTTCCCTTGATGTATGCCTCTGTCTCCTTGTTTCCCACTCTCACTTGTACCACTGCTACCAACAAGAGCGAAGACGTTCCTAATTGTGATCCAGAGGTCATCTCCAAGCTTCTGAGCAGGAAAAGATGACCGTAACTGGAATCTTTCCACAAAACCATCCATTCCTAGAGAGCCAACTCATGGAGAGTTGTCGCAAATTCCAATTATGAAAATTTTAGCCAAGTCTTAAGAAATTTTGAACAAAAAACATACTATGTCCTGGGATTTTCTCCAAGCTTGCACTATAGATTCCTTTTGTCAGGAGACGGGTGAAGAGTGGTGCCACTCTTCACCCGGCTCTTGACAAAAGGCTATCTATGGTGAAAGCTTGGAGAAAATGTGAGGACATAGTATGTTTTTTGTTCGAAATTCCTAAAGACGCGACTAAAACTTTTATAATTAAAATTTGTGGGGCAACTCTACATGAGGTGGCTGACTAGGAATGAATGGTTTTGAGGGAAGATGTAGGATCTGGTCGGCCTTTTCCTATGCAGAAGCTTGCAGATGACCTCTAGATTACAATTAGCATGTCAAGTCTTTCATGAAGAATGTGAACGCTACAATGAAGGTGTAGTTTATCCACACACACATATGGAGCATGAGGTCTTGTTCAATGGTGCAAAAACATGGTTTCCACGTCTAGTGCCATTATAAGCCATGGCTTTATGGTGTCAGTTTTGTGAAAAGCTAAGTCTTAAAGTGCATTTTGAATGCTTCTCTATTGCATTAGAAGAAATGAACTCTCACTTCCCATTATGACCCAAAGCTGTGGTGCATAGGGTTGAGGGCATCAAAGGTAGCCCTGCACACTCCGTAGAATCCATTCTCAAGAGGGGAGATGCAACAAAGCACAAGATATCATTTGGTATGATAAACGCGTACAATCACAAGAATCACTCAAGGAAAACCGTGTTCCCTTCACAGTCGGTAGGTCCCTCCCTTCATTTCGTTCACGTGCCCGAGCCACTGAGACAAACATCCACTCTCTCAAACCTTTTGTCGTGACAAAATGAGATGATATTTCTGGTTCTTCAGTTTTTGTCGAGCCACAGATTTCTATGAATTGGTCCTTCTCTTGAAGGTTGAAAGTTGACGAATCACTTGCTTTTGCATTCAAAATAAGAGAAAAATTGGAAGAAGAGGAGCACAAAACTTTTATCTCCAACTCATCATGGATTATGCCAACATTTGTTCTCCTTGTTGCCTCCTCTTTAAGCTAGCAAATGCTCCCTCTCGTCAACCCTTGTGTTCACCTCCTCAGACATAGTGCAACCCCAACCTTCTCTGCAACACCTGAATGAGAAGATTATGAATTATCATGTCTCTTTGTACTTGGACTTGGTAGGGCACTCTCTTTTAATGCCAATTACCAGGAGGCAAACAAATGAAGTTTGGCATAATGCATGATGAGTTGGAGCCAAAAGTTTTGTGCTCCTCTTCTTTCATTGTTTTTCTAGAAGCAACAAATTTTTCAACTCTCAACCTACAAGAGAAGGACCAATCCATAGACACTAGTGGCTCGACAAAAAACTACAAAACTGGAAAGGTCATCTCATTTGCCACGTGGCAAAAGGTTCAACACACTTGATGTCATCAGTAGCTCAGACACGTGAATGAAATGAAGGGAGGGACCGACTGATTGTGATGGGCACACGGTTTGCCTCGAGGGATAGTTTTGATCGTATGACATTGAATGATATATTGTCCTTTGTTGCCCTACATCTCGCTTCCCTTTCGAGAATGGATTCCATGGAGTATATTGGGCTACCTTTGATGCATTCGACCCCGTGCAAGCACCACACCTTTGGGTCGTAGCATAAGTATTTCATTTGTGAGCAAATGTTTTCTTGGTGGGAGAAGTCTTCAAGACTATTTTATAGAGCTTTGGAGAAGAGTTGGAGAGTTCAACTTTCCTCAAGAGACAATCTATCACAAGAAAAGAAAAGTGAAGTCGATGAGAGATGAGGGACAGATGGCTTTGGTAAAGCAAACACATGAGGTGCATCTGCTGATGAAATATGGGTTTTCACTAGCAATGTATAAAGGAGGTCAGTTATATTTGCGGCTCGTTGGAATGGTCTCTAAGAGTCCTATTCTTGACATAATGCACATGGGTGCATGATTAGAGGTTGTGAATTGACAAACATTTTTCTAGCGTGCACTACCTTTTACAGAGGAGTCAGAGCTCATTGCTTCCAATGCAACAGAGAGGCATCATGAGACCCCATGCAAGTTGGAACTTTTAATGAGTTCCTTGTCTTCGTCATTTACATCATGATAGCATAGTTTTTTAAGTTTGTTTTGAAATATGAAAGAATAGGTATTTGGCCCTGTATAATTGGTATTTAGAAGGAATTGAAATTGTCAAATATAGATGAGATTTGAACTTGACCACCCCTTTCAGAGGGTTCAATATACTATGCTACAAATTAATAGAACCTTTTGCAATAATAGTCCTTGTCGTTTTGTCTGAAATGGTAAATCCAACTGGTTTCCAGAAAGCCTCTTCAAAGAGGACCCCTTCTGGCTTTTGAGAAATGAAATAATCAAAAACTTGAAAACCCTGAGGCTTAGTACATGTAAAAAACACCCGGCGCGGTCACTTTTTAGAATGTGTATGATATCACGTGAGTTAACTGGAGAGGATTATTAAAAGACCAAAATGTATAAAAATGTATACATACAGAGGGGTGGGGGTTTTTTAAATAGGCTCATAGTGTAAGTATAGTATGTATATTGGGGTATTATTAATTACCTCTTGAACGCACGTGATATAGGGGTCTTTTGATAAGTGACTGCCCCGAGAAAAAACAACGCATATGGTAGAGGCAATCTACAAATGTGAGAATACAACTTGTGCATATTTATTACTAGTTGTATAGCATTATTATGAAAATCAACATCAACATATATATTTGGCACCAGAATATAAAAGAAGTCTTCCCCAATAAATCTCAAATGTACATTTCTTTCTTATAAAAAACAATTCAATTATACTGCACACTTTTGATGACCAACATCAACGTAAATAAACTCACATTGAATTATATAAAGAAGCCTTCCCTAAATACAACAATCAAAAACCAATTTCTCTAACATTAAATTTCCACTTGTGACTGAATCCCTCCTTGAATCCATCCAAGCATACCATCAAATCTTCTTGATATAAACTATGCATCTAAGAATATATGTCATGGTGTCAATGTTTCTACATCACGTGCTAAACAAAAATCTAAGCTTCTAAACAAAACCACTCTAAAGCTTCCAATAGGTCACTATGACTGCAAACTAAAAAGAGAGAAGTAACGTAACCGTAACATCTAATACTCAACCTTTGAAAATCAAAACCAATTGTACATGGCCAAATACCTATACTTCCATATTTTAAAACAAACTTTAAAAACTATGCTATCATGATGTAAGTGAAGAAGACAAGAGACTCATCAAAAGTTCCAACTTGCAAGGGGTCTCATAATGCCTCTCTGTTGCATTAGAAGCAATGAAGTCTCACTCCTCTAAAAAAGGTAGTCCATGCATAAAAATGTTTGTCACAGCACAACCTCTAATCATGCACCAATGTGCATTATGTCAAGAATAGGACTCTTAGAGCCCATTCCAAAAAGCTGCCAATATAGCTGGACTCCTTTATACATTGCTAGTGAAAGGGACATATTTCATCGGCAGATGCACCTTGTGTGTTTGCTTTGTCAAAGCCATCTCTTCTTTAACTCTCATTGACTTCCCTTTTCTTTTCTTGCGATGGATTGTCTCTTGAGGAAAGTTGAACTCTCAACACTTCTCTGAAGCTCTATAAAATAGTCCTGAAAACTTCTCCCACCAAGCAAACATTTGCTTGCAAACAAAATACTTATGCTATGACCCAAAGCTATGGTGCTCGGGGTTGAGAGCAACGACAATAGCGCAACACACTCCATGGAATCCATTCTTGAGAGGGAAGGGAGATTCAGGCAACAAAGGACAAGATATCATTTGATGGCGTACAATCACAAGAATTCCTCAAGGCAAACCATGTGCCCTTCATAGTCGGTAGGTCCCTCCCTTCATTTTGTTCACGTGCTTGAGCTACTAATGACATCGAGCGTGTTGAACCTTTTGTTGTGACAAAATAAGATGACCTTCCCAATTTTGTGGTTTTTTGTCAAGCCACTGGTGTCTATGGATTAGTCCTTATCTTGTAGGCTAAGAGTTGGCAAACTAGTTGCTTTTAGAAAAACATTGGAAGAAGATGAGCACAAAACTTTTGGCTCCAAATCATAATGCATTATGCCAACCTTCATTTGTTTGCCTCCTGCAATTGGAATCATAAGAGAGTGGCCTATCAAGTCAAAGTATGAAGCGACAACCAACTTCATATTCTTCTCATTCAATTGTTGAAGATGAGGTTGGGATTGCACAATGTCTGAGAAGGTGAACACAAGGGTTGCTGAGATGGAGCATTTGCTATCTTGAAGAGGAGGCAACAAGACGGGTTTGTTATGCCGCATGGCATAAAATCCTTGCCCAGGATGCAAAACATGCAAGTGTACAGTAATGTCGCGAGTGCTATCTGCAACATAAGATGACAAAAGACTAATTTGAAAGCATCAAGGGAAGGAAAAATTGATTAACTTTCCATGACATACAAATCAATGTAAACATATTAACCCTCTCTCTCTCTCATACACATAGATAATATGAGCTCTCTCTCTCTCTCTATCTATATTCTATATTATATATATATATATATATATATATATATATATATATATATATATATCATTAACAGATAGATAGAGAGAGAGAGAGAGAGAGATAAACCTTCATTCAAAAGAGAGACACTTCTCTTGGGTTGTGGATTCCCTCCCCTACCATCTCCTCGTTGCCATCCCCCATCTCCACCACCTTCGTCACTTTCTCCTTGCGACTTGTGCCTTCCATCTCCCCCTTGATGATCCCCTCTGCCTCCTTATTGCCCACGTCCACTTGCACCACTGCTACCAGCAAGAGAGAAGGCTTTTCTACTTGTGATCCAAATGTCATCAGCAACAAGATTTTTCACAGGAAAAGGCTGACCACAATTGGAATCTTCCCACAAGAGTAAAAGGCATACTATGTCCTGAAATGTTCTTCGAGCTTTCACCATGATGTTCTTTTGTCGGGTGAAGTGAAGAGTGGTATACTTTTGAAATCCCCTATGCAACATTGTAGTCGGTGGGAAAGAAGAAACGATACTTTGGTGGCTTTTGTTGGGACTCAAGAGTTGGAATGTATGGCGTCGATGGCTTTTGTCAGGACTCACATGCTGGGATGCACAATGGCGGTGATGTCGCTCATTCTCGGGGACCTAAAGCTTCTATATAAAACAAAACGCTCATTCTCGGGGACCTAAAGCTTCTATTAAGATTTTTAGTGTGCCATTTTACAATTGTCATCCTAAGCTATCATGCATAGGCCGTAGGTTGTGGATATGTTATATTTGGTTTGTTGGAGTACTTGTTCAAATCTTGTCCATATTTAATAGTTGCAATTGCTTCTAATCGAGATTCTCATGTAGCAATTCTCTTGCACAAAAAATATTAAATGATTCTATATTGATATCTTCTCCTCTAATCACTCTAATATTTTGCTACTAATAAGCAGGCAATTATTTTAGCCAATTTTGCATTATTGCACCTTAAAAATGCAATTTAAGACTTAGCTTTTCTCAAAACCGACTATACAAAACCGTGGCTTATAATGGCGTTGCACCTAGAAACCATGTTTTTGCACCATCGAACAAGAGCTTTCACTCCAGATGTGTGCGTGGATAAACTATATGTTCGTTGTGGCCTTCACATTCTTCATGAAAACCTTGACATTCTCTTATGACATGACTTATTATCCACTTTTAGTCTATCATTTACATTCTCCTTAACTAATAACTTTTAACCAATTTAATTCACTAAACACTTTTAATTCATTTATCCCTTGTCATGTAGGCTAACATGAACCCTTGCTTTGTGTAGTTATTGTTTTCTTAGTTAGTGGGTCACAATGGTCAAATTTGCCTTCTTTGCTTTGTCATACTTAGGGAAAAATGGGCCAGGGTCAAGGACTAGTACACACATGCGATATAGGGGGCCTATATTTGGCAGGTCAAGGGTCTGTATCAGGCATGGTTGGGTGGAGATGTGCATGTGTTAGTCCCGACTCTCTCATGTTGGTATTGGAGCTTAGGGAAGCACGACAGTTATGGAGGAGGGGAAAAAGTGGCATGAAGTAGAAGATTTTCTCGGACGACTCTCTCTCTCTCTCTCTCTCTCTCTCTCTCTCTCTCTCTCTCACACACACACACACACACACACACACACACACAC
Source organism: Adiantum capillus-veneris (assembly GCF_014529385.1). NCBI lineage: Eukaryota > Viridiplantae > Streptophyta > Polypodiopsida > Polypodiales > Pteridaceae > Adiantum > Adiantum capillus-veneris. The sequence continues at coordinate 130,611,773 of NC_140936.1, forward strand.
ACACACATACACACACACACGTGCACATCAAGGTTTTTCTCTCTTGCTCTTTTGTTGAGGTTCCATGGCAGCATAGGATGCGAAAAACAGGGCTTGCTTTTGGTAGGTTTCCACACTGAGCGCATGGGAACTACCCGTTGCACACACAAGGGGACAAAGGTGTAGAGCACCATTTGGAGGCCTTGTTGGCTCGAAGGGAGCACGATGTAATCCTCATCAACTCTCATTTTTGCACGGGCTCAAGGGAAGCCATCGTTGGGCCACTAGGCCTCCTTATTCCTTTGTCCCCTTCTACAAATGGCCGCCATCACTTGAGTGAAGTTTTTTTATAAAAAAAATTGAGTTCATTATAGGGTTGAGTATACACAAGGGGTGATTCCCACCCTACAAACAAGTGCAAATTGAATTTTATGCTTCAGTTTTGGATCTTCATGCTCTCAAAGTAGTTGGAATTTAACACATGGATGCTCGGCAATTGGCAGGCCTTAGAGTAGCTCTATTGCAACTAGATTTGACCCAATGAAAGAGTATTCGTGCAAGTTCTAAGAACCCATGCAAAGTATGGCAGTGGTCATGGCATGCAAGGGGCAAGAGGGGGATTCACAAGAGACAAGATGATTAAAAAAAACCCTAGATTTTTGCAAGTCAACCAAGTTCGCCTGCATGATGCATGCATGCATAGATTGGCTTCTATAGGGGCTCATGCTACGGAAACCACCTTCAAGCATGGCCTTAAGCAAGGTTCTGAAGGCCAAGGACAAAGCATCAAGCCGTAAGTATGGTCGACAAAAGTGCAAAGGTACCCGCTTTAAGGAGCAAGGCTCTGTATATTATTACTAAAAGGTGAATTCCCCTCGAATTGGTCACCAAGTAACTTATTTTTAAAAAAAAAATTGGTTGCTCAATCATAGCTGATGCACGTAATCAAAGTTGCCTAGCAGTAGAAGGCCTCTGGCAAGTAAGGCACAAGCATTCAACAAGGCCAACCATTTGTTCCAATTCAAGAAGCTGGCCACCATCTTTCTCTCTAGTCAGGAGTCTTGATTTGCTAGGGCATGGCTCCTAGGCAAGTTTTTTAACTTGATGCAATAAAAAACTGTCATGATCAACCCATTGTCGGTAAGCCGGCTTCGACAAAATTTCAAGGGTAATTGGCAATGATGCATGCAAGCAATATTGGAAACGCAGGTACACTTTGTCTATGTAATTACTATAGGTATTTTTATGCTTCCACTTTTGTATCCTACTCAACAAGTTTGACATTCGATAGGTAATTTTCTTTTAATTGTGTCTTGTTTGACAATCCCATAAGATCAACCTTGGTACATTGGTCATGTTTTAACTAAGGGGCATGGCTCCGTACAAGGCTACTCAGGCCTGGGGTAAGATGGATTAGTCATTAAAAAATATTTAAAAGCAATTTACGAGCTAAATTCAACACAGTCTACCACACCACGGGGTAATTCTAGCAAGTTGAGAAGAAAGTTCCCTTTAAGATTTACTGTTATTAACTTATTAATCTTGCAGAATTTTCTACAATGCCAACTTGACAAGAAACTATTGCTTTGATCAAGCAGAGTCTGCTAGTTGGATGAAATTTGATAGCTACGTTTTCTCAACTATTTATTATCGCAATTTGACAAGGTCAATTATTTGTGAACGATTGACAAGGTCAATTTTATTTTTCCATGGCATCTTTTGTCAGCAAGAGCATTTGTTAGCTATAACCACACGCTCCATCTTATGTTATCTTTTTGTTGTAGTTGGAATATACTATCAGCATACGAAGTCGGGGGAAAATTTTGCGACATGTCTACACGATCTTTTATTGGGATTTAGTATGGGCTGGGCCAGGTGGGCATGCATGGTACGCATGCCAACTCTCAATGAAAGATCACCTGTATACTTGGATTTGTCAGTATCAATGGCTATGGGCCAAATTCATGCACAGACAACAGAAGCCGCCAGGAATTCACTCTCAAGCAAGAATTTATTTATGCAAGCTGCTTGGAATTCACTCTCAAGCGAGAATTTATTTTTTCAATTCACCAAGAGGCAACAAGGCAGCAACAAGGTTAGCCAATCTCAAGCTCTTCTTGATTTTTTTGCATTTTAATCTTTCATTTGGAAAAGATATGTCTATTGTGAAAAGCAAAGTGATATGATAGTCTTAACAAAGAGCAAGGCTTCTTCTCCATGCCAAAGTACTTATACCCATTGATGTAGGATCACGGGTAATGGCACAGAGGTTTAGCAAATTGGCAATTAAGCTCACATTTAATGTTTGGCAATGTCAAATTGTGATGTATCCATGCCAGTACAAAGTGTGCGAGGTAGATATGGTATCAGCTCATGCTGTTGAAATTGTCATTGAAGCTAAGGGCTTATGGCTCTATTTTTTTGATATGCATGCATGGTGTGCCAGCACGGTGGGATTTATTCCATTGAATCATTGTTTACAAATATGCTATAACACCACCTACTCTATCTCGAAAGAGTTGAGGATTATATATTTCCTTATGATTGTTGTATTTGTCTACAACATCGAGCACTTTACATCATTGGTGTTAGTATACCTACAATGCCCCCACCTGTTAGTTTTGCCACCACAATGTATGTTGCACAATTTGTAAGGCCCCCATATGAGGAGAAGCCAATAGTGTACATATATTTGGTGGATTCCAGCTTGTATGTTGATGAGGTCTTTATTTGTGATCGTGGATGGTACGGAGCAAAGCTAAGAGCCCAACTTTGGGGCCTCATTTTAGGATAGATTCTTTAAAGTGTGAGCTTTGTCCTAGAATATGAGTCAAGGAGAGAAGAGTGGATTTATCCCACATGCAGTGGTGCGAGGTTGTACAGCTACTTAAATCTCATTTCATGAATGAATAAACACAAGTCTATTTTGCATTACATCTCCCTTGTTTATGGTGAGCTTGTGATGGCTTAGTAAATACACAAGATCGTGTTTATGAGTCCAAGTTAATTGATCTTGGAACCTAATTTGCTTGAGTGATAATCTAGCCAACACACACTCACTTGTGTGCATGATGTTTATCTTTCATCCACCCTAGCTAGCACTATCCCATTACCATCAAGTGGTATCAGAGAACCAGGCTATGCTAGTTAGGTTTCTCATTACACATTTGTGTGATTGGAATTCCCTAATTTTTTATTTGCATTAGCTCAATAAACCCAATCCCTAATCGCCACTTGGGCAAGAGCATGCTCCACTACTCTTTGGCGATTAGGTGAAGGGGAACTCGCGTTTTGCATTGGTTGTGTGTGCAATTTCTCAATTATTGTTTTGCATCTTGCATTTGGTTTTGCATTAGCACCGTTTGGCTTCAATTTTGCATAAATTTAATCCTTTGATTACTCTTTGTGTGAGTGTCTATTTGAAGTGTTACTCGTGTGTGGAAGTAGAATTCAACAAGAGCTTTTTACTGAGCTCTTAGTCTTTGCATTTAGGAGATCGTAACATTGTTGATTTGTTTGCAAAAGGTTGGTTGTTTTGGCTTATGTAAAATCCCCTTCTAATTGTGAAAAAAGCAGCTCAGAATCGTGTGTGTGTGTGTGTGTGTGTGTGTGTGTGTGTGTGTGTGTGCGCGCGCGCGTGCTTGAGAGCATTGAATGCTCAAGGCATTTTGTTTGGTGAAGAAAAGGTCCCAAGACTTTAACATATGTGGGAAGAGCCCCCTTTTAATAGGCTTTCAATCATTTTTCCTTTGACATTTTTCTTAAAAAGGCACAAGGGCCATCATTGTCTCGCGAGTGTTGGAGCTGCTCACACCTAAGACTGCCTTGTCAACTTCGTCCACTTGCCTGTTCATCAACAACGGCCTTTTCACTTGCTGCAATTTGCCTACATAATTGATAACGTTCAACTTTTTATTGTGGTATCTTGCAAAACCAACCCCTGTCGTGCTCATCCTCATTGGCCCACGCTGCTCGTTGAATCCTCACCATCCAGAGGCTATCATTGTGAGGCATCGACATCTGCAATTGACTTGCCCTTCTCTTGGAGAGCACCCACCATCAATCTCGCTTACTGCAGAGAGATTGAGAAATTGAGAGGTCTTCCTGGTTTCCCTCACCCCCGCTGACGCACACTTGTCATTTTTTCTTTTAGGAGTCACACTCACTGCTGCCATTGTTCTTAGATTTTCCTTTCTTTTTGGAGCTTGAAATTTGATTTCTCTTGTTAAGCGGGTTATCCCACACATTTAGACCCCCTTCCAAAGCGCCCATTCTCATGCCCTACATCAGGAATTGGACATCCTTGGCTCAAGTCCAACGAAAAACCACAAGTTTTTCGAGCTTCAAAGTGGCCTCAACCTTGAAGGGTTTCAGGTAGGGTCTAAAAGACAATCAAGCTTCAAGCACCTTGCAAATAAGCACCATTGAAATGTATGAAAAATTAGTGAACAAAAAGCACTACACATATGATCACGGGTATTAGACACTGCCTGCACAATGAGTGTATGGTAAGACCACCCATCACTATGAGTACACACACAAGCAAAAAAAATGAAATACATGCATGCTCTACACCATTAGCTAAGAAGGAGCAGCCTTGCAATTTCAAGGGAGAAGCCTTGAAATTTTGGACCAATGAAGATGAGAGGCCCTTGGAACTGCCTTGGCTGGATTCACCACCCAACCTCCCTTATATAGCCCCTGGCTACCAAATCCTCTATTCCACATTGGCAGCCAGCCACCTACTGGATCGGGTCCGTGACCCCCCCTTGGGCATGCCCTTGGCATGACATTACTCCCCCCTTGGAGAAGTGTTTTTGTCCTCAGAAACAAAAGTGGGAAACTTCTTCTTAAGAACAGTAATGTTTTCCCAAGTGATGCCTTCCTCAATTCGATCTTTCCACTTAACTAAAGCTTGACAATGTACATGATGACGTGTATATAAATCATGGTAGTCGAGGACTCACTCATGTTCATGAGGTGGTGTAGGAGGTTCAACAAAATCAACAAAAATTTGTTGGTTGACAATATTGCATCCCCATGCAAGCGTTTAAGTAAACGGCTTACATGAAATACCAGATGGATACGAGAGTGTGTTGGTATTAACGAGAGTTTGTAAGCACGATCACCAACTTGCTTGAGTATCTTGAAAGGCCCACAATATCTTGGAGATGATTTAGGTGTTGGCCCAGTCTTTAGACTTTCTGAATGCTCTGGCACATGCAAAAACACCTCATCCCCTTTCTCAAAGGTAACTTGCCGACGTTTCTCATCAGTGTACTCCTTATACTGACCCTACGCTTATTGGACATTTTGATGAGCGAGTTTCAGCATATCCATATGGCCTTGGATAAAATCCTTAACCTGCTGGAGTTTTTTGATTGCCAACCCCACCGTAACAGGTGACCTAGGTTGAAAACCATACATTAGCATGAAAGGACTAAATCCAGTCGTGACATGTTTAACACTATTGTAAGAAAACTCAAGAAGAGATAGATACTCTTCCCAGTCTGTTTGTTTCTTGCTAACGTATGCTCATAGCATATCCTTTAGCACTTGGTTAACTCGTTCAGTTTGACTACTCGTTTCTGGATGATAGACACAAAGGGTGTAGGAAGACACATAAGCCTCCCTTGGCACAAAAGGGTAAGCATACAAGTCTCCCAAAAACAAGGATAAACACACAAAGCTTTCCTAACACAAATGAGGGTGACACACAATTGAGTGCACACAAATTTTACAAGGTTTTTGTGTTGTTTGTTTTGGAGGATTTCTCCCCTGTACAAATCTGCAAAACTTCTTCTACTTTGTTGTTGTTGTCGTCTTCTTCATCTTCATGTCTTGATCTTCATCTGTTGTCGTCAATTTATCTTTGTCATGCATCTTCATCATGTCATTTTGTTGATGTTGTTCATTGCTCCATTTTGTCAAGGATGTGGCCTTCATGGCCAATGGTGTAAAACACACATACATAGCAAGTGTATTTCTCGCGTGTGTGCTCATGATTATGGGCGGTCTTACCATATGCATGATGTATAGGCAGTGTCTAAAACCCATGCTTGTGTGTGTGGTGCCTCTATGCACATGTGGTGCATGCATATTAACAATAGTACACATCATGTGTGTGTGTGTGTGTGTGTGTGTGTGTGTGTGTGTGTGTGTGGGTTGTGTTACACCTTCATACACATATACCTCATATGTTTCTACCATGGGATACAAGGCCATTGGGGTAGAGGTTGTATTGAGGAAATAGGGCCGTTTATAAATGTGAATCCTACTTGATAGGGAAAGGCTCCTTGCGAGGCACTCTCGATTGTGAGACTGTGGAAATAGAGACTTAGTAGGCTTCTTGCTAAGGGGCTTGAAGCTTTTGCCCAAGAAAAAAGCCCCTTGATAAGGGTTTGAAACAAGAAAAGGAAGCTTGACCAAGCTGTGGGAAACAACTTTTGTGGAGCTAAAATCAGGAGATATAGCAACTTTGATCGTGCTTGCGGAAGTCAAAATAAAATTTTGGCATGCGTGTGAGAATTGCCCTCAATGGACCCTCCCACAAAATTTGTTGCATTTTACCGGTTGGGCTCATGTTGGTGCAACCAAAAGATGTTGATGCCAGAAAGCATGAAAAGCAGTATCAAAGGTGCTTACAGATGTGTGTCAAGATGTCAAAGCATATGTGAAGATTCAGTGTCGATGAAGAAGTTCATGATGTGTATCATTTATGTGGCTACATGGACTAAGGTGGAGATTCGATGCTTCAAAGAAGGTTCTCTATGTGAAAAGCATCTTGGGACATGAAGATAAAGTGGAGGAGTGGAGGGCACATGGTTTTGGTAAGAAAAGAAAGTGGATGTGTAGCTGAGATTTTCTGCATATGGATAGCCAAAAAGTCCTATTCTGTAACATTTTTGCAAAACACATTTTGGACATTTTTGCATCTCATGCACGTAGGCTAATTCTGCACCGTTTGACAGAAATTGCAGTTTTTGTAAACTATTTCTTTGGAGGCTACGAAAAGGAAAGAGAAGGGGACAGAGCTCTGAAAGAGCCTGTTGGTGTATGCTCCACCATAGCCAATCACTTGTTGGAGAAGAAGGAAGCTTTGATTGCATCGTCTCTGGTCTTGTCTCCCCTATTCCTTCTTCTTTTCTCTTCTCTTGTGCAAAGGTGTCAGCATGTGTAGGCTGTGTGTGAGCCCCGCGAACCAATTGCTGTGTGTGCAAAGAGGGAGAAAGAGAGAGGTGATGTGTGTGTGGTTGAGAATCAATAATCGATTGTGTTGGTTGAGATGCAATAAGCTTTGCTTTTGTGTGTGATTGTGGGCTTGGGTGTGTGTAGCCGAGTGTTCATAGCAAAGTTTTGTGGTTTGGTGTGTTTCTTTGAGTGGATCGTGGTGTTGTGATTCCATCTGAGCTATAGAGAGGCGTGTCTATGTTGTCGGGTGTGTTTCGCTTTCCCCCCTTCCAACTTGTGCCCACAAGCCCACAAGCCAGAATCTTGGAAATTTGACCCCACGACCTTAAAGGTCAAGGATCTATATTTGATGAAGCCTTTCAATCAGCAAATAACTGTACTTACTCTCTCAGTCTCAATGGACTTTCGTACATAACCATTGGGGATCAAAATAAGGATAGTGTGCATCATTTTGAATCCCAACTCAATGGCATGGCCAGACACAATGCCAAAGTGATCAGCGGAGTTTAAGGTGATGTACCACCCATTGTCTTCACGTACTTAGAAGCTACTATGGCCACTTTCTTACTCAATTTTCGAGAGAATTGATTCCATGGAGGGACCTACATATTACGCATTGTTAATTTATTTAAAGTTTCAAAACTATCATAAACTGTCCATTGAGGTTTTGAAGAATGCATACCTCGTTCTCCAAAAATTTCTCAACTTTAAAATTTGTTGGAAAATTCGCAAACAAAAGAGAGGCCACTTCATTGCTCTTTTTCCCATCAACATTGGATGGATGTAGAAAATCCAAGATCCTGTATACGATCAAATACATGTTTTTCAAACATTCACAACACACACCACCCATAGTCAATCTTTCTTCTCAGATGTATTTACCATTTCTCATCATCAAGAGAAATTTTGTAAACATCTATCATGTTGTCAATAATGGTCACATTATAATCTTTGGAAGGTACTACATAATCTGAAAATAAAATATTTCATCAAGACTTGTTGAGTAGACAAAAAGTGACAGCTAGAGATCTTCACAAGCAAGTTTATCTGTGGAACCTTGAGCACCTTTTTTGTTCTTTTTGGGGGACTTCTTGGGCTTCTTGGATTTAACAAATTCCAATTGTTTCTTTATAGAGGAGATTGTACTAGTGTTTACTTTTTTTGAAGAGGTGGCTTTCTTGGAAGCCGATCCAATCTCCTCAATATCCTCTTCATTTCTTTCAAGAACATGCTCTAAAGTAAACAAAAATATGTTTCTCTCACAAACATAGTCTAAATAGTATGAGCACTTTAACAATTTTGTAATTTTTATAAATGCCAAAAAATAACCTTTATATAAGTTCACTTCGTCGGTGGGTAGGTGCCTCGAGTGTAATCTAGCCACCAAGGGCAATACTCAATTTTCCAAGCAAGAAAACCATGATCTCTCATCCATAGTGGATACATACACTCCTTAGAAGAGAGGTCCCTCCAACTTTCAACAACAACCGACAACTTCTCCAACAAAGTTTGATCGTAAAGCTGAATTATCCATCTACATAAAATGCATTTTACTTTTTTTGAGCTCCTTTACCGAGTAACTTATTTATTATACAAACTCTAAGTGCAAAATACAATATCAACCATAAAGATATTAATTGTATTACCTGAATAATACTCTCCTCGAAGATTCCATGAGCTCTGGAATTTTGTCATCCAACTCTTTTGTATTGAGCTTACTCCAAAGCTCCATAAAAGCTTTATCAATGTGCTCCCTCAACCGATGATGAAGCCATGCTTCAAAGCCCTCCAGCATTTCATCAATCATTTTCCCTTTGATACTTAAGCATTGCTTCAAGATACTTCACCAATACCATTCTTTATGCAAGTACATTCTAAATTTCATTGCACTAATATAACGCTCAGAAGTAACATCATCTACACGGCAATGCATCAAAGAGTGCAATATTTTCTTTTTCCTATAGAGAAAACAATAAACAAACCATAAATGTATTGATTTTTTTGATGATTTCATGTGCATTTTTGGGCCAAGGATTATTACCTCTCCGGTGATATTTTAGAAGTTGCCAAATGGACCTTGTCTCTTGTAAGGCCCACCTAATCATTTTCTCTTATCCAATTGAAGTTAAATAACAAAGAGAAGAACCCTTGGCCATTGGCAAGGTTGGCAATGGCCAACATCTATGTTGCACTTGCATCAAATAAAATCCAATCAATTTTGCAATCCAATCAATCCAATCCAAATGAAATGTCAACTTACAATTTTGTAGAAATTCAAACATGAATGGTGAAAAGAGAAAGTTTTTAAGGCTTATAAGCCCTTTCTTTGAAAAAAATTATACTCTTCCTTGAGCAACATATGTTTTTCTGGCACTAAAATTGATGGATCATTGTCTCTTACATCTCTTTGATAAGAGACATGTCAAACTCTTCCTTTTGTAGAGCAAGTAAGAAAAAAAGTAAGATTTTACAAAATTATGCTTAGCTTTAAAAATTACATAAAAAGTATACTTTAGGTAAAAAAGTATACCTTCCATATGAGCATTGCCAATAAAAGAGCAGGAGCATTGTACCAACTCCCTTTAGATGCCTTCTTCTCACAAGCAGCTCTACCTCTATCCACCGAATCCAATGTTGGGGAAAGTCTTAAATTAGAGAATCTTTGCTTGCCACGGCTAGTTTTTAAAACAAGAAGATCTCTTGACCAAAATTTGTGCTCACAGTGGTTCTACCAATCCTAAACCATATATCTTAAATTAAATATCAAGAGAATGAAATCGATAAATTAATAGAAATATCTTTAAAAACAACAAATGAGCCTAATCATTTTGAGAGCGTAGAGCTAGAAAAAGCTCCCCCTCTGCACTTCTATCAACATAGACAAATTGATACTTGAAAGAAAAATGTCTCCACCTTATCATTGAAAATTCTACAACAACAAAAGGGCAAATTAGACAGCATAGAGTAATATAAGACAACCTTATCTTAAACAAAAAAAAAATCACTTACGCGGTTTTATCAAGCGCATCCAAGTTTTCAAGCGGTGATTGCCATCCCAAACAATAAATTTTTTTCCCCTTAAGTCTTCCCACTCAAGAGGAAGGGAATTATCAAAATCATCGCTAATTTCTTGCCAAATAGGCCCCCATTCTTCTTTGTCTAAGTCAAAAACATAATGTTGATCATGGCTAGACTTCTTAAATGACACAAGAAATGGAGCTCCAAGCACACTGTATCCAGACAGCTCAAACCTTTTCACTAAGCCCTCAGTCCTTGGACCCACCACTCTAATGGCTTTGTTTTCCATCAATTTGTAGAGAGGAATGCGAGGAGGTTCCCCACCTCTCTTTACAATAAAACCCCCTACAATCTCCTCCAATATGGGACCATGAACATCCTTTCCAAACAGTGTAGGATGATCGACAGGTTTAGCAACAATTGTCATTGCTTCAGACACGCTTTGGGCCACCAGTCCACCTTGTGTAGAATGAATATCGATGAGCTCCTCTTCTTCATGCACATCACCCAATATGTACTCCTTTTGGTAGACATTGGAAGAAGCAATGGAAGATCGTGCATTGGCCCTATGTCTTGTAGTTCCAGACCTTAATGTGTATCTAAAAGAAAAGAAAATAAGACCACAACTAGCTTAGTATGTAGTGACAAATTAAAAAAAGACCACAAATAGCTTAATATAGTTGAACTTACTTTGAGAGATACCTGTCCAGCCACGTTTAGATGGTGTACAAACCATAATCTATCAACTATAATCAATAAACACCAAAAGTATTCTTAGCAACAACATTTCAAATAGAAACTTACAAATTTTAGCAGACGGAGTAAAATGCAAATATAAAAAAATTCCCATTCCGAACTTGCTTTCGTACAGCACCACAATGCTCACGGGAAGAAACAAATACAAATCCACTTCGACATATGTATAGCTCTGCACTTCAATATGTGTCAATACAAATCCACTTCAATATATGTTTAGCTCTGCACTACAACAAGTGTATTTGTGTTTTTGTGTGTATGCAAATGCATGATTGTAGGTGTCCTTGTGTGTGAGTATGTAGGTGTCTTTGTGTGTGTGTGTGTGTGCAAGTAAATTTGTGTGTGTGTACTACAACAAGTTTATTTGTGCTTGTGTGTGTAGTATACAAATGCATCATTGTAAGTGTGTTGATGTGTGAGTATGCATGATTTTGTTTGTGCCATTTGTTATTGTGTGGCTGTGTGTGTGAATGCAAGTGTGTATATGTGTGTGTGTGTGTATACATGATTGTTACTGTGTGTCTGTATGTGTGTGTATGCAATCCCGTGTTATTGTGCGTGTGTGTGTATGCAATTCCGTGTTACCGTGTGTGTGTGTATGAAATTCCATGTTACTGTGTGTGTGTGTGTGGGAGTGTGTGTGTATGCAATTCCGCCAATGGAGCTCTAATGGTGGATCCTATGGAGGACATACATGCGCACGTTCCCGTGCACACACACAGTCACAAAAATAGCCATTCGAAACAAGGCTACACACACACACACACACACACACACACATACCCATTTGCGTGAGTAGAAAATGCGCGCGCACACACACACCCATGAGTACCTTCTCTTCTTTTTCTTCTTCTTCTACTCCTTCTTCTTGTCCACAACAAAACAACCTCCTTCACTTTCACTTCACTTCACTTCATTCCACTTTCATTTCAATTTAAATGTATTGTATTTATAAAATATATACATTAAATCACTAAACATGTATTATATTTATAAAATATATGCGATAAACATTTATAGACTGTATATAATTAAACAACTGAACACATAACCATTATATATTTCAAATAACTAAACACTTATAGAATAAGATATCTATATTAAACACTTACAAAGTATTTATAAACACTTATAAAAAAAGATATATTAAACACTTACAAAAGAAGATATATATTAAACACTTATAGGATATATATAATAAACACTTATAAGATATAAACTAAGACTTGTTATACAATTTGAGAATCAACACATAAATAATTATATACAAGCTATTGATTGAAATTATAGAATAAATATATAGTAAATACAAAAAAATACTTCAATATAAAATTTTAAATTCTTAAATAATTATAGAATAAATATATAGTAAACACATAAATTGTCAGGCCAAGGGCCACCCTGGAGTTCAAGGCTGCCCAATGGAGAAGGGATCCTACAAGCCAAGGGGCTATAAAAAGGGTGGTTCGGTGGAGGATCGTTCACGAAAGTTCCCAGGGTTCTACATTGGTATCAGAGGTCAGGGAGAAGCAGGCATGGAGGAGCGTGCAAGGCGAACAAGCCTCGGCATGGTTCTTTTCTCTCTCTCTCTCGCCTTAAGGAAGGAAGAAGGTGTTAAGGAATTGATATTTTATTATTCATTGCAGATGTGACAGGTGGAAAAGACTAGACCGAGCTAGGACTTTGCGAATGAAAAAATATATATATTGTACATTTTATTATTCAAGTGCTCTTTATGAGCTTTGGCCATTTATGACCAGCCAGCCAATTTGTACTCACATTGACCATTCAAGAAATCTATAAATGATATACGTGCAAGAGGAAAATGGTCACTCTTGCACGGGGGGAGATTGCACACAGTGTCTGTGTATTCTTCTCTTCTCTCCTCTCTTCTTTCTCATCGTGCTAGGCGTAGCACTCCGCTCTAGGAGGTGCGCCTGCGCGCACGTGCTCTCTTGCTCTGTCCCGCTCTCTGACTCTCTTTGTTTGTGTTGTGATCGATTATGGATTTGTGCGAGTAGGCAGGTACGTAGATTTATTTTTTTATGTCTTGCTATGTGCTATTTCGAGTATTTTGCAGGGCAGCCACGCTTCCGGCTGTAGCAGTGGTATCAGAGCATGTAAGTATGTAAACTCTATAGAATTTTCAAATAGTTTTCTACTAAAAAGGAGAAAACTTCTCCTCAGGTACCCTCGTCCATATCATGTAAGCCATACTTTAATGTAATTCCATTTGTAGTTTGGTACGCTTGTAATTATTTCCACTATTGCACTATACGGTCCTAAATTTGTTATTGTAGTTTAGACGGCTAGAATTATTTAAGATTAGGTACTTACTCTTATATTAAAATTCAAAACCAAACTCCTCCCATCATGAGTCATAATTTTTAATTTTTTTTTGTAATCGGATATGGACTTTTTAATCATCATATACCTGAGTATTTAGTGTGCAACTAACCTGTTATTGAATTTGACAAGGAATCTTGTTTAGGGCTTTGTCTTTGAGAAACATGTTTGCAGATAAACCTAAGTACAAGGCTACCACATTGTAGACCCTCCAGCTATAAATTCCCCTACCTTGGTTATGGGTTCTGATAAATTCATGCTTGATTTAATTTCTTTTCAGTAAGTCTTCTTATAGATATTCTCACAACTCTATAACCCAAATTGTCAGTTTTAAAATCAATAGCCTCAAGATATTCCGCCTTTTGGCCATGTAAATTTAGTGTATGATTAGATTATTGTTGATTCTTGAATTTGACACAAAGTCGTTTTTAGTGCTTTGTTTTCTTGGACAAGTTTTGCAGATAAAATCTAAATACAATGTTCTTATATCAAGCTCCTGGTATGTCATTTCTTAATGCATTCTCATAATACCCCTCTTCAAACATCATTTCAATTACTCTTGATAAGTAAGATCTCTCTATGTATCTTTAGACCTCAAAGGAACATTATCTAACTCACCACAAGTACCTATCCCATCTCTTCTCTTATCTTGGCCCCTCCACATTCTCCCACCCTTCACCACATCTGCTTATGCGCAAATCGTCTAGTTTAATAATGGTATGATAAATTAATGTTTATTACATTCAAATTCTTTTAAGTGAGTCTTTTTGTAGACATTCTCACACCCCTATGAATACCCAATAACCTTTGCAGCATGCAAGAATTTTTCCATATGCTTTTAAGAAGACAAAACCTCCTTATGTTGCTAAATCCATTTTTTCTAATGTCATGGCTTCTACTTTCCTTGGTTGGACTCTTTACTGAGATGACTTGTCATACCACTACTTACATGAGCCCTGTTGGTGTGCAATGATCGCTAAGATTTGGTACATGTTTCCACATTCCAATCTATTCCAATTTCATATCAAACAGGTCATTTATTTTTTCATTTTTTTTAATGCCATGCCTAGTCCATTGGTCACGGACACACAGATTCGCCGATTTAGGCAATGTGTAGATACTCATCCTGGTGCAGATTCACCGATTTAGGCAGCACATTGATATTACAGATTCATGATTTTTAAACTTATACCAAATGCAGATTCACCGATTTTGGCAGCATTAGTGCAGATTCGCCGATTTAGGCAACACGTCTTATTGGTGTAGATTCGCCGATTTAGGCAACACCGATCACAAAATCATGCTGCAGTGGGGCTGGCCACCACTGTAACTGGTATGACTTTGTTACCTGGGTATAGAAAATGAAAGATATTTTGGATTTGCATTATATTGTGGACTTGGAATTGGATTGGAATTTCATATCAAATGATCATTTTGTCATGGCAGTGTTTATGTGATGGGAGTTGACATTTATGAGATTGACGATGAGTGTGACCAATGATATCCTGATTCATCAGGGTATGACATATACTACTTATTCTAGTGGTATGGGACACTAGAATCGGTAGTATGTGGATGACAGCAGGCATAAGCAATATTGTCTAATTTTATGTATTTTTCTTTTACTATTTGATACAAATTTCTAATCATTGTTTTTGACAAGTATTGTTTGCAGATTTTTTTCTTCGCAATTGAGGAAATTTGCTTTCCAATGGAGAGGTATGTTATGGAATTGATATTTTATTATTCATTGCAGATGTGACAGGTGAAAAAGACTAGACCGAGCTAGGACTTTGCGAATGAAAAAATATATATATTGTACATTTTATTATTCAAGTGCTCTTTATGAGCTTTGGCCATTTATGACCGGCCAGCCAATTTGTACTCACATTGACCATTCAAGAAATCTATAAATGAAATACGTGCAAGAGGGAAATGGTCACTCTTGCACGGGGGGAGATTGCACCTAGTGTCTATGTATTCTTCTCTTCTCTCCTCTCTTCTCTCTTGTCGTGCTAGGCGTAGCACTCCGCTCTAGGAGGTGCACCTGCACGCGCTCTCTTGCTCTCTCTCGCTCTCTGACTCTCTCTGTTTGTGTTGTGCTTGATTATGGATTTGTGCGAGTCGGTAGGTACGTAGATTCATTGTTTATGTCTTGCTATGTGCTATTTCGAGTATTTTGCACGGCAACCAGGCTTCCGGTTGTAGCAGAAGGCACGGAGGGCTGCATGGAGTCTCTACCATGGCGGATTTGATAAGTGCATGAAGGAATGAAAAGGCTTGCAAAGGAGGAGGATGGTCGAGGATGTGCAAGAATTAGGTCGAGGACGTGCAGGAAACCGCACCTGTAAAGCCAAGAGCAGTCGACAAAGTTGCACGTGAAGGAGGGCTTGCATAGAGAAGGGGGCCGCTTGACCTGCTCTGATTCTCATGCAAGTTATGGTTGGATTTGTGTTGCAGCGGGGGATAAATTTCGTCACATCACCTTGCCCGGAGAAGGTCTGCAGTGCCAACCTTGTCTTCTTCTTGGCTCGCGCAGTCTGTTGCCGCCATGCAAGCTACATTTTTTTTGGTTATTTTTTTTACTTACCCACGGGCAAGGTCCCTATTTTTAGCATCTTCTCCCAACAACGTATGAGGCAGGAGATTCAAGCGTACTTTGCAACGTATGAACCGGAAGGGGAGTGTTGCCACATGATGGGAAGCGTATAGTTGCATGCTACATGCCAGTGACTGCCATCAAGGTATGCATTTCTTTTTTTTTGTTGGTTTGATAAATTCTTTCAAGGATGTTGCATAGCTTTGTCATGCAATGGAAACTAGTGCAAGAAACACACTCCAAGCACAAGCACGGCTTGTGGCTGTGCTTGTGCTTGTGGCCGTATCCATAAATCAAGCACGACTTGAGTACACAATACCTTGACAACACATGCGAGTCGGAGGTTGCATCTTGATACAAAGGCAAGTCACGCATGGCTTGAGTAAAAAATACCTTGATAACACACGCAAGTCAGAGGTTGCATCTTGATACAAAGGCAAGTCAAGCAGGGCCTTTGACCTATACGATCAAGTTATTCGGGAAGTCAAGCAGGGCCTTTGACCTATACGATCAAGTTATTTGGCACGATACATCCGTAATTACCATTTTATGATGTTTTACAACAAGTTATATAGGGCAAGGCTCCTAGGCAATCTGTCTCCCATCAGTTACATTTCACGAGCACGACTATTCATTTTGATATCTCCTCATTGTGTTACCTAGAGAAGGAGGAAAGCACGCAACATAACTACATGAAGCATAGTGGAAAAACATTGTATTCACAGCTATGAGCTGACTCCAATGTCAACTACCACCTATACCATCACATGTATTTTCATAATTCCAACTTGTTGAGCAAATGTTGCTTTGATCAAGCAACGTTGGGCAATAGCTAACATTTGGCTGCTCAACTGTAGATGCTATCTCTCTCAGTATTGAGCAATCTCATAGGTAGCCAAATTTGGCATGGCCGATTCTCTATGAAATTTTGAAAAGGTCGATCCTTTTTTGCTTGGACATATGTGTGTCAACAAGAGCATATGTTAGCTATGAGCACTCAGGTTACGTTCTTGTCTCATCTATTTGATGAACTTATGTGAAGCAAGGCTTCCATTTCTGCATCTTGCGTTGAGACTTCCCACATTTGGTATATGCTATGAGAATACAACTTGGGAAGGATATGGTAAAATGTTTGCAGGTTAATTCATTACATGTCAGATGGTCGTCTATGATACATGTACATACGACAGCTACCACTCGTGCAATAGATATGGCTATGATCCATCTTTGAGCGAGTTTTCTTCCACAGAATCTCGGGACAACTGGTTACAGCAACGACCAGGTTAGCCAATTTTAAGTTCTTCTTATTTTTTCCATGTTTACACCTTTTCTTGGGAACTGCTTGTTTTTCTACAATGCCAAGTGCTTTGACAGATTTACATGTAGCAACGCTTCTCACTTGTGCCAAGGTATTGCCCATTAACTTGGAATCAAAGGCATTGGCACATAAGTTTGGGGAACTGGCAAAATAGGGAATATCACTTCACAGAATCTCTACGAGTCTAGATTGTGCAAAGCACTTATGGTTTTGGCTCACGTTTGAGGCCGTCACTCTTGCCAAGGGCTTAAAATTCTGCATGCATGGCATGCTTGCTAGGTGGATTCAATTCTACCGCTTCATGAAATACGCTTCCGCTATAACACCAGACACTCAGACTTGATTCATAGGCAAAGTGCCAATGCTAAGTCATCCTCATACAAACACAAACCCTGCAAGGTAGGTGGGTCAGGATGTGTTTTGTGTTTTTCCGTTACCTCTCTCAATGAGAAAGAGTCCTATCAAAAAACTATGGAATGCTCATAGGATAAGCTACAAGTCAGGCATAAGATGCGTAAGAGCACACAGACTGGGTACACACTCTAGTAACTTAAGGAAAGTTACTCAGTCCAGCATGCTCTCTCTCTCTCTCTCTCTCTCTCTCTCTCTCTCTCTCTCTTATTTCTCTCGCAGAATAATGAAAACTTTTTAAGAATCTTTTGATACATGTTTTTCTCGTGAGTCAGCCTGAGCAAAGATGCTCTAACTCTCAGCTAGAACTTGGGCAAGATGCCATCCAAGTTAGTCTTCATTGGTTCGTTGATTGAACACTAGTTGCCAAAGGGCTAGGAGTCACACACATTGGCTAAGAGTCATTGTCAGATCTAGGGTAAGACCCAACTGTTGGCATTCCTTGGGTGATTTTTCTCCAGCTTGAACTACCCAATGGACTCCCCATCGATGTTAATGGCCCAACAAGAGTCTTGCCATTACATATGTTTTTGGGTATTTTGTAAGCACTATATGTTTTAGTGCAAAGATTGAGTTAAGTTTTTGATGAACTTACATTCACATAGGCTGATATATAAGACGACATTTAGATGCAAGAAGCATTTCAAATAGCATGTCTGTCCATACGAGCTTGGAGTCCCGCCCAGTGTGGATCTCCCATTCTCTCTATAGCAATGGGCGTGCATATAGGAGCATAGTTTTGTGGTATGACCACATTTGTGATTACTAAATCACACAATACGTGTTGATGGTAATTTTTGGACACTTTCACACTTTGTTTTTCAAGCAAACTATCTGCCAAGGAATAGTCAAAACGTTCTTTCCAAACTTTCACCACGGGGGTTGGTTTGGCAAGATATACCGAGGGGTTTGGATTGCCAAGGCAACACCCAGGGTCACAAGTTCACTTTCTTTATCTTCACTAATCTTTAATGTTAGTGATTAGCAGGTTGAAGAAATTTTGATATGGTATGCTTATAGGTTGAGGATTGTACTTGACTTCCGGGTAAGTATCAGGTAATTTCCACCTCCTCGCAAGCATATGTTTTTTGGATTTATTTTCCTATCCAATTAAGTTTGTTTGCATTATGTAACCGTGATGTTTGAGCTAGAAGGCTTTCATCCTGCTTGCTCTTTGGCCAAGTGACAAGGTCATGGATGAGCATCACCTTTTGGGAAAATATTTTTATTTTCTCCCTTCCCTGTTCATCAAGATATCGTAATGGTTTTGAATCCTGTTGAAACAATTACATACCTACATGGTACGGTTCTCTTTGGCACATGTTGTCACATGGGATACAACATGGTCTAGGAACTCAAAGAGTTCGATTTAGCCAGTGTGGAGCAATGATAATGAGGGTCCCTCTTACTCGCGTCACGGAGTGTTCCTAGTTTCCTCCACACACAAGTACAATTTGTGCTTGATGGATGTCGCTTTCTCTGACATCCTTACTTCAGACATATTCCACATCAATATGAGTCTCTGGGACTGACATTGGTGCCTAATTCCTAATGATGTGTTGAGACGATGTCCCTATGTGCTGGTTGCATCCGTTTATTTGACCATTTGGAGCACACCGTATCAGGAACAATTTTAGTGGGTGGAAAAAAATTGTCAGATACTAAGTACAGACTTGTTACGATTACAAGTGCCATCAGAGATTTTAATTACGCGATGACGCATTTTGTAAATGTTAATTATTGTTGTTATTATCACTATGTTTTTCATGTTAATAACATATCTAATGTCATGACCTACGAAAACCGGTAGAAAACGTAGAACCGGCGGGACAACCAACAATCCCGGCAGGCCC
Organism: Adiantum capillus-veneris; assembly: GCF_014529385.1. Taxonomy (NCBI): domain Eukaryota; kingdom Viridiplantae; phylum Streptophyta; class Polypodiopsida; order Polypodiales; family Pteridaceae; genus Adiantum; species Adiantum capillus-veneris. The sequence continues at coordinate 130,631,244 of NC_140936.1, forward strand.
GGTGGGTTTAATACCAAACCCGGCGGGCCCGACGGGACAAGCAAGAATCCTGCCGGGCCCGTCGTGTACCCCCTCCATATTTCGCGGCTCTATATAACCCCTTTATAGACATCACATCACATCACCTCTTCCTCTAAATTTGGTCATCCTTTAAAATTTAGAAGAAAAACTAAAGGTAAAAAAATGAATAGTCTTTAAAAAAATTAAAACTTAATGTAACTCTGATCATGGATCATTAGTTCTTTTTTGGACTGAAGTGATTCTTGAAAGGAGGTAGAAAGGTGAATCTTTGGGTCGGTATCTCTACATTTGGGATGGACTCGATCTCATGTTTGGTTCACCGTTATATTTGCTAAATTGATTGCTATATTGATTAGAGCTTCTATCATGGGTCATTAGTTCTTTTTTGGACTGAACTAATTCTTGAAAAGAGATAGAAAGGTGAATCTTTGGGTCGATATCTCTACTTTTGGGATGGACTGATCACATGTTTGATTCACCGCTGTATTTGCTTGCTATTCCGATTAGAGCTCCAATCATGGGTCATTAGTTCTTTTTTGGACTGGACTGATTCATGAAAGGAGGTAGAAAGGTGAATCTTTGGATCGATATCTCTACTTTTGGGATGGACTGATCACATGTTTGATTCACCGCTGTATTTGCTTGCTATTCCGATTAGAGCTCCAATCATGGGTCATTAGTTCTTTTTTGGACTGGACTGATTCATGAAAGGAGGTAGGAAGGTGAACCTTTGGGTCGATATCTCTACTTTTGGGATGGACTGATCACATGTTTGATTCACCGCTGTATTTGCTTGCTATTTCGATTAGAGCTCCAATCATGGGTCATTAGTTCTTTTTTGGACTGGACTGATTCATGAAAGGAGGTAGGCAGGTGAATCTTTGGGTCGATATCTCTACTTTTGGGATGGACTGATCACATATTTGATTCACCGTTGTATTTGCTTGCTCATGTTTCAGTAGATTGAGGTTTATTCCCTTCAGGCTTCACTACTACGCTTGTGTGTGATATTGATTATAACACTAATGTTTGGTTTGAATAATACTTGAAAGAAGAGATAGCATATTGAGCTATGTTTATTGGTATTGTAGGCATCCAATAAGTATGTCTTCCACCGGGAATGTGAGCGGTGATGTTGGTGTCTCAAGCCTGGCTTCCTTGAGGAGACCTCCTACCTCGATGCCAGGTCCTGCTTCGCAGGGCACCACTTCGCAGGGCAAGCGAAAGGCAGGTGGAAAAAGTCCAGGACCCGAGTGGAATTTTGCCACAAATTTAAATAAGTATCAAGATTGGAAATGTAACTTTTGTGGCGAAGAGAAATCTGGAGGAGCACGAAGAATAAGGGATCATTTGCTAGGTGGTAATACCAGAATCCAAGGAGGAAAGTGCAAGGGCTTAGGTGCAGAAGAAGCAGCTATGCGCTTAAAAGCTTTAATTGGTAAGCTAATTTCCACGAGCAAAAGATCAAAACTCTCTACTTTCGACCATCACACCCCGGTATCGATAAGATCAAACCAGGAGGAGGGATCACTGGGTGTAACGTCCACCAATGGAAGCACTCAAAGCAGGGAACCAACATCTCATATCGATGGAACTACACCTCCAAACCATGGATCTCCTGACTTTCAGGTAGGATCGTCAAAAAGTAGACAGGTTAGCTTATAGACGAGCTTCAAAACGCTTGCCTTAGAAGAAGCACAACTTGCACTAGCTAAAGCCGTCTATTTCACTGGGGGATCATTGGCCATTGTCACCCGTGATGCATGGAAGTCAGCTTGGAAACGCATTGAGAAGTATGGTGCTGGGTTTACCCCTCCAACATATCACCATATGAGAAACCAATTGTTGGATAAATGTTACACAAGCACACAACAGGATATTCAAAGGGTAATATTAAATGCAATAGAAAAATCTGGATACACCATAGTTAGTGATAGTTGGTCCAATGTTCAAAGGCAACCATTGATCGACATCATGCTTGTATGTCCTCGTGGTGAATGTTTTATCAAAGTTGTCGATAGCTCTGGTAAAATAAAGTTTGGCAGTTTTATAGCTGACATCATTGGCGACGCAGTTGAGGAACTTGGAAAAGAAAATGTTGTACAAGTAATCATGGACAATGCCAAAAATTGCAGGGCTGCAGGTAGGATACTTGAAAGTCACTTCTCTCACCTTTATAATGCTGGTGCAGTACACACAACTTGAACTTGGTATTGCAAGATTGGTACAAGAGTAATGACACAAAGTGGTTCAAATGGATAGTGGACAATGCTCGCTTAATAGTCAAGTTTGTTTTGAAGCGTCAGAGGGTTCTTGACATGTACCATCAGAGGATGTTTACTATGTTAAAACTGCTGTGCGAAACTAGATTTTGCACCAACTACTATACGGTAGAATCACTAATAAAAAATAAGAATGCTGTGATGGAGACATTTGTTTGTGCCACTTTTTCAGAATGGGAGGCCGGTCAAAGGAAGAAGATAAAAAGCAAAATAGGGGTGATCAGAGATCTACTAGCTGATCGCCACTTCTGGGATGATGTGGTGGATGTGCACAATGTCATGATGCCAATTATGCTTGCATTACGGGATTCTGCCTTGCCTAACATAGGTAAGGTGTGGATGGCTTGGTGGAGTGTTCAAGAAAGCCTTGAAAATCCAGAGGAGCCCTAGGAGCCAATTGTGAAGCCTTGGAAGACACCATTCACTCAAAAGAGGAGAGAAATTCTGAGAAAGTATGTGCATGGTCGATGGGTTGGAGCACATAGTCCACTACACAGCGTAGCTTTCTTATTGGATCTGGAGTATTGGGCAATGAAAATAGACAAACTTGATGAGGAGATGCTGGAAGACTTTTATGATGTGATAGGCAGGTTTTATGCTGATCCTGATGAGCATGCATCAGCTATTACTGATCTTACGAAGTTTAAACTCAAAGAGGGTAAGTTTGGTACAGAATTTGTGCAGAAACTTGCCACGGAGCAACCAGCGTGGAAGTGGTGGATGATGAATGGTGGTAGTGCACCCACCCTTAAACGCCTAGCTGTTAGAATCCTAGCCCAATGTGCATCCAATTCAAGTTCTGAGAGAAACTGGAGTACATATAAATATGTACATTCCACCATCAGAAATCGCCTTCTAAATTCAAGAGCTGAAAAATTGGTGTATATGTACTGCAACCATCGGCTATTGGCAAGAGTGCAAGCTGATAACTACAAAGAGGAGATGCCGTGCTGGACTTATGATGTAACCAATGATGAGGTGGACGAAGATAGTGAGCTCCAAGGGGAGTCTCATGAAGTAGAAACTACATGTACTTTAGAAGAGATTGAAGAGAATTTGGAAATTGAACCAACTTTGACCCGTCGCAGCAAGCGACGGTGGTTTAATTAATAGATTATTGAATCCATTGAGTGACTTCTGTTTAAGTTCACAATTTTTTTATCTTATAAGCTTTTTTTTATATTTAGTTTAAGGTTTAGACATTTGCTGAATAATAAATGAAGCCCTTAAAAAACTTTACAAGGCCACAAATCACTATTAAAGCTTCATAATATACAAAGCCCTAACAAATCTTTGCATTATCACATATCATAATTGAAGCTGAATTGAAGACAATTCACAATACACTAATAAATTCTCGCAAGACAACCAGTAAATGTTTTCAAATGTTACAAAAACTATCCAAGTGATAGTAAAATATTTGTGAGAATATCTTCATTCTCCTGTTCACGCTGACCTTTAAGCTTATTATAGTCTTCAGACATTTTGAACATTGCATATATCTTTTTGGATATCTCATACTCACATATAGCACAATGAAAGCTATTCATCATGCTTTGCATCAAGCATGATATATGGTACATATGTCCGCATGGCAAGCTGAAGTGACCACACCACTCATGAAAGAATGATCTACATATAGGGCAAGGACCACCGTGCTCACCAGAAGCTGGAGGGGCCTCAATAGATGTTGGGTGCTCAATCAATGTGGCAAAATTTTGTTTTTTTATAGTCGCCTCTAACTCTTTTACGTGGCGAGATAGCACCTTCACCTCCCTTTGCAAGTCTCTATTTAGGATTGCTTCTGCATGAGAGCCTTGTGTAGCTTGTGATGCTTGCCTGAGTTGAGTTTGAAGCTCCTCCTTAACTTGGTGCACTTCCATTGATGCACGTTCTAGTGCCAATGACATCTCTTGCCGTGTGACGGTGATTGCATTGCTGCGAATGTCCTCAACCGTCATATGAGGTGTCCTTGAGCTGAAGTCCGCTGCTTCACCCAAGACATAATGCATGTATAACATCTTGGCAAACCACAATGGACAATCCATATGATGCATAGGATGACCCATAACATCAAGATATATGTTCTCTCCATTGTCTCGTATGTCTACATTAATGCATTGTGATAGCTTGAGCCGGCCTTTCTTGATGTTGTCATCTGCAATGCCTGGCCATATGGATTTGACCATTTCTCGGTCAATCCTAGAGTTCACCTCTTTCCATTGTGTACCCACTGGGCTGGCCCACTGGGAGCAATGAGCTGCAATTCGAGCGGTGTCATTCACTCCACCGCCTTGGCACATGGATCTGAGACGCTCAAAAGCGCGCTTAGCCCTTTGATTATCATTATCCATATCCTGATTAAACATTGTACGTCAGTAACGACATACAAACTTAATGATAATCAATTGCTATAAGAGTAACCACCATTTTACGACAATCAATTGATATAAGAGTAACCACCATTTTACGACAATCAATTGATATAAGAGTAACCACCATTTTACGACAATCAATTGATATAAGAATAATCACCATCTTATGACAATCAATTGATATAAGAGTAACCACCATTTTTTAAATCAATGAATGACAATCAGTGATTCCACGTGGCTTATTGCTTGAAACTTAAGAGAAAAAACAAAACTCATAGAAAATTTGTTGTCTATTGAGATATAACAAAGTGTTTTTATTACTCATACATCATCCATGGCGCATAAAACCCAAATTTTAAAAGTGATTTTATAAGTCAAAAGTACATCATATATCCATCAAAAAGTGCTTCATAAAGTATATCATATATCCATCAAAAAAAGGCTACACTCATTTCAGAGGGAGGGCGTAAGCATCGTTCTGGCTGGGCTTCAAATCTTTCTAATTCTTCGTCCAAAAGTGCCAAGGTCTTTCTCTCTGTGGATTTCTTCCTCACCCAACCTTCCACAACAATCCTAGATATGGCTTGTACCTCCACTGAAACCTTATGTTTGAACCAATCTGTGCTGTAGTAGTCAGAGAACTCTCCACAAAACTTACAAAGTTGCCATATCACCCATCCTATGGCGTACACATCTGTGGCCTTGGTCCATGGGCACGGGTGATTTCCATCTAGTAACTCAGGAGCTCGCCAAGGATGAAGCTTTTGCCAGTTTTCATCGGTATTGTTGTTCTTTTGTGTCTCTAAGCCAACATATAGAGCAAATCCCCGATCAATTATTCCAATACGGGGAGTGAGATCCTTGGTAAATTCCAACATGATGTTCCATGGATGGAGATCATTGTGGATCACTCCCTCATCATGTGCGAATCGCAATGCCTTCACCAAGGCATGGATCAACGAGGGAGCATGATTGCACAGGATCTTGATACGTGTTTTCTGGTCTTCAGAGGGCTGCTCCCATTTAAAGTCTTCAGGGATCTTTCCTTTCCCCTCTTGATGCGCTACAAGCGTCGTGAAAGAGCCATGTGGATGGGGCACTGTCTCCATAAGATCACCTAAAGTTCCCCCATTGAAGTAGGGGAATATTAGAAACCATGGCAACATTACAGAGTGGGCAATAATCCTCACAATCCCTCTATGGTTGAGATCTACCCCACTTTCTGATGCAAAGCTTTTCCACTGATGCTTGGCTTGTCCTTTGAACTCCTTGGCACAATAAGTATTCGTTGCAGGAAGGAAACTGATCCCTTTGATTTGAACTTGCCACCCTGTGCCATAAGCCCCTGACCCAAGTTTCTTGATCTTCTTAATGGACTTATTTGGAATGCCCAGAGTCATACTACATTCAAAATTGTATATACTGCTCTCTAGGTGACTGGCAAAAGCAATAGAATCCGATGTTCCCTCAATGGCAGCCTCCTCAATAAACGGTTCTCCAACTTGGCTGCTCCCCACAACTCTGGTGATAGCCATTTGCATTTTCTTGCTTAGGCCAAGCTGTGTGTCTATGTGGGATGCGCGCCTTGACCTCTCCTTTTCAGCTCTCCATCTAGTGTTCCAATGCTCTAGCTTACCCTTGTCTACTTCTTGAGGGCATTCCTCTTTCAAATCAGAGGCCACCTTGGGCAAATTTCCCACCCAACTGCTCAGTAACGAGTTTATTGATTCGGTTGTTTTGTTTGGATATAACAACAACATTTTGCGGGCAATCTCACTGTATAATGATTGCAATCTAGACTCATCAGCAACAATCTGCGCTATATCGTCGGGATCTAGTGCACTGACGATCGTAATGAACAATTGTCTAATTTTCTTTTTGAACTCTATCATTGAAGTAGAAGAAGGATCCATTTTGCCTACAATGGTATTATTGCAAACAACACATTGTGAAATATAACTATGTGCCACTGCATTTGGATCTTTTCTACGTGAAAGAAAAAGTGCAATATAGACCATAGATCTCGTACGCTTTTGCAGTGACACACCTAATCGCAATTGCAACCATGTGCCAATGCCTCACCGTACGACAACTTACAATCAGATGCTCTTGTCATTCTAGCAACAACACACTTAGTCGCAATTGCAACCATGTGCCGAAGCATGAATGACTGGGAGCAACATAAAACATAGTCACCCTACGCTTTTGCAATGACACACTTAGCCGCAATTGCAACCATGTGCCAGTGCATCCATGCACGGTGACTTCTTTCAAACAGATGCTCCTGTCAATCTAGCAGCAACACACCTAGTTGCAAATGCAACCATGTGCCGAAGCATGAATGACGGGAAGCAACATAAAACATAGTCATCTTGCGTTTTTGCAATGACACACCTAGCTGCAATTGCAACCATGTGCCAGTGCATCCACGCACGGTGACTTCTTTCAAACAGATGCTCCTGTCATTCTAGCAGCAACACACCTAGTCGCAATTGCAACCATGTGCCGAAGCATGAATGACTGGGAGCAACATAAAACATAATCACCCTACGCTTTTGCAATGACACACCTAGCCGCAATTGCAACCATGTGCCAATGCATTCACGCAGGGTTACTTTTTTCAAACAAATGCTCCTGTCATTCTAGCAGCAACACACCTAGTCGCAATTGCAACCATGTGCCGAAGCATGAATGACTGGGAGCAATATAAAACATAATCATCGTACGCTTTTGCAATGACACACCTAGCCGCAATTGCAACCATGTGCCAGTGCATCCACGTACGATGATTTGATAAAAGAAATTTTAAACCTTTAAGTTTTAACGCAAAAAACTCAAAAAAACATCAATAAAATAAGGAAGGGTTTAAAAAATTACTGCTACACTGCTTGGAGAATGTGGAAAGCTGCCAGAAAGTTTGGTGAAGACTTTTCAATGTACCTCTTTTGTGAAAAACAAGCACTGGCGTCACCTTTATATAGCCACGGCAGGCCACGCGGGCAGATAGCTTTACCCGGCGTGACCGCCGGGAAAATTCACTAACCCAGCGGGCCAACTAATTAGCCCGGCGGGCTACGAGCCGGTCTCCAGGTCTCCCTGGAGGTCAAAAAAGATGAATGTCAATTAACAAAATATTTGTTATTTTGCATTTCTATTGTTATTAACATGAAATTATAGTGTGATCACGTCATTTTGAAATCCCTGACTGTGTCGTGAAACTGCCTTAACGGAGGGTCCTTTCTACATATAGCCAATTATACTACATTCATGAGAATGTCTCATGGTTGGTACCTAGGTGTGACAAAGATTTCACATTCTGTTATGATCCAACTCTTGTTGCAAGGATTTCAGGTACGTGTTGTGGAAAGTCTCGTCATAGAGTTGCGGTTCGGATTTGTTTGTGTTAAATTCATGCACACTAGGTGTTATGGGCCCTAGTGTTTAACACAATTTCTTCAGAGCGGCATGCCAAATCATGGACTTTTTTGTCTCTGCAATTTCTTGCACTTCAAGTGCAACTTTTTAAGCCGATTTATGAGTTTACACCCTACCGTACAAGGTAACGGTTGGGTGTTTACAACCTACCGTGCAAGGTAACGGCTCAGGATGGGAGTCTATGGTTGGATGGTCTATACTCTATGAGCTTACTCCACTACAACCCGCTTTAAACCTAGTTGGTTGCCTCCACTCCATATCAAGTATATGGCTGGATACTCACTGGTTGAGTCAAAGTTATCGTCAGTCGTGGAAGACTCTCTGTAAGTGGTTGGGGTAAGTACCTCACTCTTACTGCTACTATTCATCCCGCACATAGGATGGGCAACTTACAAAGTTTTTTTTCTATTGCTAAAGGATCTGCTAAGAGCATATGTTAGCAAAATGCATTCTGAATGGAAGATTCTCTCCCTATTCTAGAATTTGCTTTGGTTTTCAATTTTGAACACCTGTTATGGTGGGGTTGGATACCGATTCAATAGTTTCTTTAAGTCAAGGACTTAGTAGGTGTGCTGACAAAGACCGTTGGCGTGTAACCTTCCTTAGGGGTGAACATGTAGTTCTACGTGTTCCAAAATGTTCAACAGTCTGACATGAGTAAACTCTCTATTCTGTCCCTCAATAGCTATGGGATTTTCAAGATACTCACGCGAGTTGGAAATCTGACTCACAACTTCATGGAAAGTTGCGCCAAGGTTTTCTTGCATTTTTCCAATATCTTTCAGAAAATATGAAAATTGGTTATGTCTTTAGACACCTTTTAATTGTGGTTACTCCTTTCAAGTACTCAAGTGAGTTATAAATTGAGTTACCATTTAGATCCAAGTGGTTGCAAAAGGACAACAATGTTGACAATCAAGATGTTGCTCTTGGTTTCATGAACCCCCTCACTGCACCAAGTATCCGATCATAAGGACCATTGGCCTGTGTCAGTGATGCCAATAAGGAAAACATCAGTGTTCTTATGAAGATACTATCACTTGTGTTTTCAAGGACGAAAAGGGGGGAGTAATGTTAGAGGCCAAGGGCCACCCTGGAGGTCAAGGACCTAGTCGGCTGCCCACTGGAGAAGGGATTGTGCAAGCCAAGGGGCTATAAAGAGGGTGGTTAGGTGGAGGATCGTTCACAGCAGTTCCTAGGGTTCTACATAAATACTTTAAAAATATTTACTATGTAAGGCGAGGACAATCCTAGCCCCACGACACAAAAGGCCAGATGCCACAATTTCATCATCAAAACTAAGATCATGAATTGTACATCTGTCATCCACAAATTTAACTACGAGAACAAGTCTAGCAAGCGCAGATACACATAAAAGGTTCTTTTTGATCCCAGGTACATACAATGCATCAACAAGTGTGAAAGAACTACCATTTTCAACATTAAGCACAATCTTTCTAACTCCTTGAACATGATAAGAGGCATTGTTGGCACAAGTCACTGTATTCCCATGAGGGATAGACTTGATAGAGGTAAACAAATCACAATGTGAGGAAATGTACTTTGTAGCACCACTGTCAAAATACCACACATGTGAGTCTGCAGCAGTTGACATACATGCATCATGGACAATAGGATCATAAGGTGCACTTTGGACTAAAAGCCCATTCTGCATCAACATCAGCATCACAACCCCACCACAATCACCTTTGATGGAAACTCTACAATATTTGCACTTGTATTGGACCTTGTAGTGGATCCAGCCTCTTTTGCCTTCAATTTTGGACACTGCTTGATCAAGTGATCATTAGCTTTACAGTAATGGCAACACTTATCACCAAAATTGCTAGCAGACAAAGTGCTGCCAACAGAAGCATTAGGAATAGAAGTTTTGCCACTCGTAGCAGAACAATAAGAAGTTGTTACATTGTTGTTCCCACTTTTTCTTTGAGTTGCAATAAAAGCCTGTTCAACAGGTTAGTTGCTTCTGAGCTCGAGGATATGCGTGCAGTTGCTACTGACTTTTACCATGAGTTACTGTCTGCTGAGCCTCAGTCAAAGCGTCAGGATGCATGCAGGGGGCAGGTTTGGGCACATATGCCTTGTCTTGTGACTGAGGAGATGCATCAGAGGCTTGAGCTTCCACTTCATCTTGAGGAGCTACACACGGCTCTTAGGGCCCTCCCCCGTGGTAGTTGTTCAAGTGAGGATGAGTTGACTCCCAATTTTTTCTTGGAGTACTGGGACCTTCCTTGCCTAGATCTCTGTAGTGCTTTTCAGTACATTTTGCACATAGGAGTGATGCCTAACAGCATGAGTGAGGGCTTGATCTACCTCATTCCCAAGGAGGGTGGCTCCTTGGATGAGATTCGACAGTGGCGCCCCATCACCATCCTCAACTCAGCCTAAAAAATTCTTGCCAAGGCTTTGAGTTTGAGGATTCAGCCACTTCTAGAGAGCCTTATACATGGGACTCAAACAGGTTTTGTCAAGGAACGTAGTATCCTTGACAACATCTTTACTCTTTTGGAGGCTTCTGCCCTAGCATGGCTCCGTGGTGAGGACCTACTGATTCTTCTTCTCGATTTTGAGAAGGCATACGACAGAGTTGACTGGGACTTTCTAGAGGGCACTCTACGTAGGATGGGCTTCACAGATGCTTGGATCAGAGGGGTGTCAGCTTTGTACAGACAGGCTCACAGTCAGGTACTTTTGGCAAGAGGTAGAGGTGATCGCTTCATGCTCACACGTTTGGTCAGAAAGGGATGTCCTCTTGCCCCCTTCCTCTTTCTGTTCTATGTGGAGGTGATAAGCAGATTTTTGATGTCGTAGTGTTAAGTATGGAGCCTGATTTACCCTTGTAATTTTCTGTGGTAAAAGCGCACATTTGTAAGGCCCCCATTATGAGGAGAAGCCATCGTGCGTGAAGGAAAATCACTCACCGGAAACCAAAATTTTCACGGCCAAGAATCAGGGGCAACTTTAGGGGCCTCGGGGGCGGAAGCCCTCGAGACTTATTTTTTCCCTCATCGGAATATTCTTTTTCACCGGAATATTATGGCCGGACGGCGGTCGGAAAGTGGTCGGAAAACAACCGTCGGTTGGCCAGTGGCCGGTAGCCGGTGGTCGGAAGTCAATGGCTGGTGGTCGGTGGCCGAATTCAAAAGCGGACTTGTCTTCTCAAGGGCAGCCACACATGGGCGGATTGGAGGGTCCGATTTGGACTTATTCGCACAAGGGCGGCTACACATGGCTGCCTCTCATAAGAGAGGGCAGACCTTTTGGCCTATAAAAGGAGGCCAGTTCTACACTCATTTCATAGTGTGAAGTTGATGCAACAAGGTGAGTGTGATGTGGTGAGAGTGAAGCAAGGCGGGACCTCTATTAAGGGTTTAATCCCTTTGTAAACTACTTCTTCTTTTGAAGTGCTAAAGCCATTGAGTGGTTGCTTTCCCGTGGACGTAGCCCACATTGGGTGAACCACGTATATCGTGTGTACTCTCTCTCTCTCTCTCTCTCTCTCTCTCTCTCTCTCTCTCTCTCTACTCTATAATCTCTTGTGTCTAAATCTATCTCTCTCCATTAAGTAATCTACTCAAATATCTATTTAGCTACGTCTTATTTCCTAACAACTGGTATCAGAGCAAGGTTTTCTCATAGCTAAATTATCTCAAGGAAAGGATTCCTTGAATTAAGTGGGAGTTATGGCGGAGGAAGGGAAGCTCAAGATTGAGAAGTTCAACGGCAAAAACTACCAACATTGGAAGATGCAGATTGAAGACTATCTCTACCAGAAAGATCTCTATTTGCCACTAGGCGGTCTTGCGAAGAAGCCCGCAACAATGGCAGATGAAGCATGGATTGTCCTTGATCAAAAGGCACTGGGAACAATCCGGTTAAGCTTAGCGTCAATGGTGACCTTCAATGTTTCGGAGATGAAGACCACGGAGGACTTGATGAAGTCACTTGACGACTTCTACGAGAAACCATCGGCATCCAATAAGGTATTTCTTATGAAGCGCTTGTTCAATCTAAAGATGGTAGAGAATGGTTCAGTTACAGAACACCTAAATGACTTTAACACAAACATAAGTCAACTTCGATCGGTGAAAATCAATTTCAATGACGAAGTGCGAGCTCTCCTTATACTATCATCTCTACTAGATAGTTGGGACAGCCTTGTGATGGCTGTAAGTAATTCTATTTCTTGCACAAATACTCTTAAGTTTGATGATGTTGTGGGTGTTCTCCTAAGCGAGGAAATACGAAGGAGAAGCACATGAGAATCATCAAGTGCTGCACTGTCAGTGGAAACAAGAGGAAGGCCTAAGGAAAGGTTCAAAAACCAAAAGGGTCGTGATCGCTCAAGGCAGAGCAAGTCACGCACAAAGTCAGTTCTTGAATGTTGGAACTGCGGCAAGAAGGGCCACGTCAAGAAGGATTGCTAGTCCAAGAAGAAGAAGGAGGCAGAGTCTCAAAACAACAAGCCAACATCGGAGGCCAATGTGGCAGGTAAAGTAGAGCAAGATGCTCTAATTCTCTCATTAGACAATGTGTCTAATTCCTGGATAGTAGATTTCAGGGCTTCATTCCATGCGACACCACACAAGCAACATTTCCAAGAGTACACCAAAGGTAGTTTTGGATATGTATACTTGGGAGATGATGAAGCTTGTGAGATTGTCGGCAAAGGTACAGTTTCTGTCAAAATTGCTAACGGAAATGAATGGAATCTTAAAGATGTTAGGCATGTTCCTTCTCTTCACAAAAATTTGATCTCTACAGGACAATTGGATGATGAATGTCACAACATTGCATTCGGAAACAAAAGGTGGAAGATCTCAAAGGGATCTTTGGTGGTTGCCAAGGGAGAAAAAGTCGATACACTTTACTTGTGTCATGTTAGCACGCAACCTTCAGCTTGTGCAGCAACTACAGAAGTTGACAGTGCGGTGTGGCACTACCGACTTAGGCATATGAGTGCCAAAGGAATGCAAATCCTTCAAACAAAGAAGCTTCTACCAGGTTTGAAAGAAGTGGACTTAGAGTTCTGTGAAGATTGTGTTTATGGTAAACAAAAGAGGGTAAAATTTCAAAAATCAGGAAATGAAAGAAAAAATAAAAAACTTAAGTTGGTTCATTCTGATGTTTGGGGTCCTGCAAGTACACCATCACTTGGTGACTCATGTACTATGTAACATTCATAGACGATGCGACTAGAAAAACATGGGTTTATGTCATGAAGAACAAATTGATGTATTTTCCATATTTCAAAGGTGGAAAGCCTTTGTGGAGAATGAAACAGGTACCAAGGTTAAATGCCTCAGATCCGACAATGGAGGCGAATATTGCAACCAAGCTTTTGAAAGCTTTTGTGCTAGCAATGGCATTCGGAGGCAAAGGACAACCCTAAGGACACCTCAACAAAATGGGATTTCGGAAAGGATGAACAAGACAATCACGGAACGAGCACGAAGCATGCGGCTACATGCAAGCCTACCGCTTGAGTTTTGGGCGGAAGATGTAAGTACGTCTGTGTACTTAATCAACCGGTCACTCTCAACGGCATTGGATGGGGGAGTTCCAGAAGAGGCATGGACAGGTAAACCAGTGAATTATGCATTTCTCAAAGTGTTTGGGTGTGAGGCTTTCATGCACATAGATAGAAGCCTAAGATCAAAGATAGATGCAAAGTCCAAAAAGTGTTTCTTCATTGGCTATGGAGAAGGTGACTTTGGGTATCGCCTATGGAATTCTGAAGATGGTAAAATCTTAAGGAGCAGGGATGTAATTTTTAACGAACAAAATATGTACAAAGATTACTTGGAAAGAAAACAAACAAAAGAAACAGGTGATGAGTACATGGAGCTTGAGGACGGTGAAGACTCAAGGACTGCAAATGGTGACAATGTGCAACAACGTCAACCAAATGAGGAGCCTCAACCTATTCCCCAAAGATCTACAAGAGCAAGTAGACCTCCAGAAAGGTTTGTTCCTTCCTTCAACCATCTCTTGATCTCAGATTCTGGAGAGCCGGAATCGTACGAAGAAGCTATGCAACATGAATCCAAAGAAAAATGGACGAAGAGCATGCAAGTGGAGATGGACTCACTACATCGCAACCAAACATGGGAGTTGGTTGAGTTTCCTAAAGGTAAGCGGGCACTTCAAAACAAATGGGTGTACAAGATGAAGGAAGAAGAAGGTGGGAAGAAAAGGTACAAGTCTAGGCTTGTGGTAAAAGGGTTTTCTCAAAAGAAAGGTATTGACTTCAATGAAATATTTTCTCATGTTGTAAAAATGAACTCAATTAGGCTTGTCTTAAGCCTTGTGGATGCTCATGATTTAAATCTCGAGAAAATGGATGTAAATACGGCATTCCCTCACGGTGACTTAGAGGAGGAAATCTACATGCTTCAACCAAAGGGGTATGAAGTAAAAGGTAAGGAGAAAATGGTTTGCAGATTAAAGAAGAGCTTGTATGGTTTAAAGCAACCATCAAGACAATGTTACTTGAAGTTTGATCGATGGATGTTGGATCATGGATTCACAAGATGCAACTCGGATCACTGTGTCTACACGAAGAATTTGGGAGATGGGAAGTTCATCATCCTAATTTTGTATGTTGATGACATGCTGATTGCAAGTGATAACATGCATGACATCAAAGACCTAAAAGAGGAGTTGTCTAAATATTTTTCAGTGACAGATTTAGGTGCTGCAAAGAGGATACTTGGTATGAAAATATCAAGGGACAGGACGAAGAAGACAATAAAGCTATCTCAAGAAGATTACATCAAGAAGGTACTAGAAAGTTTTGCAATGCAAAATGCAAAACCAGTTTCTACACCTTTGGTTGGTCATTTTAAACTAACGAAGGATATGTGTCCAAAGACACAAGAGGAGATAGCCTATATGTCTAAAGTTCCATATGTTGCAGCGGTAGGTTCTCTAATGTATGCTATGGTCTGGACAAGGCCAGACATTGCACATGCATTGGGAGTTGTGAGTAGGTTCATGGACAACCCAGGTAAAGAGCATTGGCAAGCTGTGAAGTGGATACTTAGGTATCTAAAAGGGACAACAACAAATGCTTTGTATTTTGGAGGAACTGATATTTTTCTAGAAGGGTATGCTGATGCAGATATGGCAGGTGACAAAGATACTCAAAGGAGCACTACTGGCTATGTGTTCACGGTTGGAGGCACAGCAGTAAGCTGGGCTTCAAAGCTGCAGAAAGTGGTTTCACTTTCTACCACGGAAGCAAAGTATGTAGCAATGACAGAGGCAAGCAAAGAAATTATGTGGCTTCACAGATTCTTAGAAGAGCTTGGATTCAAACAAGACAATTGTGTCTTGTACAGTGATAGCCAAAGTGCTATCCATCTTGCGAAGAACTCAGCCTTTCATTCAAGGACAAAGCACATTGAGGTGAAATATCACTTCATACGCACTCTTTTGGAAGAGGGACAGCTAAAGCTAGGAAAGGTGCATACAAGTGAAAATCCTGCAGACATGTTTACAAAGGTGGTCAACAAGGAGAAGTTGAGCTTTTGCTCATCTTCAATCGGCATTCAAGGATAAGAAGTTGTTAAGGCGGTTACGCCGCTAGCGGAAGCTAAATAGCGAGAACTCAACCAACAACAGAATTTGTCAGACGAGGACGGAGCTTGACCCGCAGGCGCATAGAAACAACTAGGTGGGTGTCAAATCACCTATTCGACCTTCTAATGACAATCACTACTAAGGAAATCAAATCTAAGTTCTAAAATACGCAAGTGACTGAAATCCGTACTACGAACGAATGCTATACGAAACAAGATCTAGAATCATTGAATCGATCTCAAACTCAAGGGGAAGTCTATACACTAGGTAAGAACAACACCCTAAAGACTTGAAGTGCAAACTCAACCTATAACCACTCCGTGCGGTAAACGCGTATGAAGATAGGCCGAAATATACAGGTGACCGAAACTTGACCCCGATGGTACTAATGTGTAGCTCTACTCATTGTGGTTCTATAGATATGCTGCACGCTCAATTCCGACACACGAGTTGGAAGAAAACTCACACCGAAGCTCGTAGGAACTTACCACACATAGAAGCCGATAGCGCGCACTCTTGGTATCTGTGCGTAGCTCTCGCCATTGCTAACACAATGGCGGTGTCGCTTCTCCAATGGCGGCTCCGTAGCTCGCGTAGCAAGTAGATAAGACTCTCTCTCTCTCTCTCAGACACAGTCACGGCGCTCAAAAACTCACTTTGATTAATAATCTCCCCCCTTAGGTTACAAAAACTTTGGCTTATATACCTCAGCCTTGGAGGTGAGAACATCTCTAACTAATTATATCAGCAAGTGAAATTACTTCGGGATTACAAGCTGGAAACTCAATTGAGTCCCGTTACTTAATGAATGGCTCAAATCAAAATTAATGTCGGAAAGACATTTATTACAATCAATGGTTACAAAATGATGAGTGTGAGCAAAAATGTGGGTGTGATCCTCTGCTGGCTCAACACTCCCCCCCTTCCGCGTTCATGTCGTCCCTAACATGACTTTTATGCTTGGTCAATAAAGTCCTATCGTCCTGAGCATCTGCAAATGTGATTCGTATCGTAGGTTGCCGATGGTCAAGGTTGGGACGAATATTTTGCTTTCGTGGGTGAAAAAGCCGGTGTAGAAAGCTTCTTCGAATGTTTGCATGTGGAAGCTAGGCAAAAATATAATCCTTTGGTATAGGAGGTGTAACACTTTTGGAGAAGGATACAATGAAAGATCGTACATCATATCAGACACTGTGTCGGCCGTCGATAGTAGACTCGAGGTCGTGGCTTTATCTAGCGCGAACACTTCAATGCAAGCTAAGAGAGTCCTGTAGATTTTCTTGAGCATCTGACATGAAAGGTTAGGAGAGCCAGTAAAGAGCTTGATGGTGCCCGTTAGGGTTTTCACCATGTAGGCTTTACCTATTCTCTCTCCTGCCTTTGGTCCTGGCATCCTGGGATAATTAAGCCAATTTGGCTTCTTTTCTGCAATTCTGCCATGCTCTTTCTAGTTTCTGACTCTTGGTACCGGGCAGAAGGTTGCATCCTCCCGGATCTCCTTTGGTGCCTCCACCAAGTAGATGAGGTAGGCTGGGTATTTGTTCAGCCAACCTTTCCTCCATCTAGGTTGTGAATCTACTATCTTCTTTGATTGTTCCTCCTTTGTGATGTCGCCTTCGTTAAGAGCGACATACTGCTCTCCTTCTAGTTTCTTTTTCGTCTTTAGCACTTCAAATTTCATCAAAGGGAAAGGCAGGCAGGGTTGCATCCACTGTTCATGGAGCACTTTTGTGTCTAGTCCCTGAAGTCTAATGGAGATTAGGAGTCTTCTCTCCCATTCCATTTCCGCCTTGGCACTCTCCTCTGCTGACTTTTCTATTTGGTCATGGAGCCTTTGTTCTTCTTCTTCAGAGATTCTTGAAGTCGAGGCCACCTCTTGAGCTGGGGCTGGATCTTCAATTGTGGTTGCCTCTCCAGTTTCTCGTAGCTCTATGGCTGCTCCACCTGATTCTTCGTGTGGTGTCTCTGTCTCTCTTCTTTGTTGCTCTTGTACATCTTGGAGCTGTTTTGCGGAGGGCCTCATTCTCTGTCCGTAGTGTTTGATTTTCTAATGTGAGCCTCTCCTCTGCGGCCAATGATCCTCCGCAATGTGCAACCTTTGCACTTGCTCTAATCTTAGCTCTCTTTGTAAGCTTCGGACCTGGTCTTCCAAAACTGGTACGATAGCTCCCTCTTGTTCGGTTCCTGATCTGCTAGCTCTAGGGGTAGACCTGAGTCTAGTGATTGTTCTTTCTTGGAGCTCGACTCTTTCCCTTAGCTCAATGAGCTCATCCTTAGCCGCCTCCAACTCATCCTCTATCCGCTCCCTTGCTTCCTGTGCACTTGTTACTTCTCTTGAAGCCTCGGCTAGTTGGAGTATCAAGCCGTCTCTCTCGTTTACCGCGTCATGGAGTGATGCTTTATGGCTTTCAGATTCAATCAAAGCATTCTCTAAATTTCTCTGCAACTCCGCTTCCCTTTGTTTGGCTGTCTCAATCTCTACTTCGTTTGCCTTGGACCTTTCTTTTATCTTGCTGAGCAGTTCATGCACCATGTGCATGTCTTTTTCATCATCATCTGTCAACTCCAAAGCTCTTTCCGCCACCACCTCCACTGGCTTTGGCTCTTCTAGTACTTTTGGTTCGTCCAATTTCTCTTCACTTTCTTTTTTACTCTTTGTCTTTTTCTCCGTCTCTCTCCGTTCATCTTGTTTTTGTAGGGTGATCCCATAAACTGCCTCAAGGGCCTCTTCTTCGGTGTATCCTATCTCTACCAGATCCTCATAATCATTTCTCTTTTGCTGAACTGGATCTATCTTCTTTTCTTTGGTCTCGGATTCTGGCTTTTCCAAAACATATGTGTCCACCTCTAATGTGGTCTCTTCCACAATTTTTTCCGTCTTCTTCGGGCTTGGTACATCAGTCATAGAGGGATGTTTGTCCTCAGCTTCCTTGGCTTTCCCTTTGTCGGCTTGCCCATCTTTCTCTTGAGGCTTAGTAGACCCATCTACTTTCCTTTTCCCCTTGTCGTCTTTTTTCAGCTCAGCTTTTAATTGTTGTACCTCCTCTTCAGTGTATGGCTCAACAGGTTGCTGCTCCAAAATAGCCTCTGACTCCTCATAAGCTTTAATATATTGATCGTATTGATCAATATGTGGCCTGGCCGAGCTAGTTCCGACTTTAGTGGGATCTGGCACCCACTTTTCTTCAAAGTCATCCTTTAGAGCTCTTTCCGCTCTAAACTGCTCCACTAATCTTTCCATTCTTGCCGCTTTCTGACTTTTGGTTTGCTTGGGAGCAACCTTCTTCTTTACTTTCTTCTTAAGTGGCTCGTCCACATCCTCTTCAGGTTCTGAAACTACTTCTAGTTTCCGGCGTGCTCTTGTGGATGCCCTCTTGGATACTTCAGGCTGTTCTTCCTCCTCGTCGGCTTCTCTAAGCCACTCATTCTGGGAGGGATCCTTTGGCCACTGATCTCTAGCTCCAATAGCTTCATAAGCTATTCTTGTCAGAATTTCCGCTCCTCCTATGTATTTTGGCTTCTCGTTGTGCATGGCAATTACTTGCTCGTGGATGTGTTGAGCGTAATTCACCTCTTTTGGCATATTGCTCTTTAATGCCCATGTGATGGTGGTCGCAATGGCATGGGGTGGTGTCGTATACTTTTGCGGTCTTTTACTGCAAACATGAAGAAATTGGTTGTACAGTCGGCAAAGGGTTGCCTCTCTTGGGTCCTTCATATCTCCATAGGTCGCATTCTGTTTCTTGGGCCCATAGACCTCTATGGCCTCCCTTCTTTCCCTGACCGAGCTCCCTTTGTTGTGCAGCTTCAATGCGTCTGCAATTAGCTGTGGAGTGATCTGTACTTCTACCTTCTCTCCATCCATGGCTGTCAATGTGGCTTTTCCATCCTTCTGAATGGATGTTGCCAACTCGTACACTCTTCTTGTATCCACACCTGATGGTCTCGAGGTGAAGAAGCTATGCAAGTCTGCCCTTTCCAGGTACCTACTGATGTCTTCTGACCTGCTATAATCTACCAATTCCTGTGGGATCATCGGTACATCCACCGCTTGCCCTTGAGGATCTCTGAAAGTCCCCTGGTAGATCTTTATTCCCTCTTTCTCCAATACTGCTTCCTCCACCCAAGTTTTGGTTGGCTTGAGGGTTTCTGCTGGAATGTCAAATGGTTCCGCTTCTGCAATAGCATCTTTGATTGTCGGTCTTTTTCTCTTCGTTGCCGATGACTTGGTGGAATCCATGGATCCTGTAACTCCAATTTCAGAAGTTAGCGTCTTTTTAGTACTGAAAGCCGAAATGAAGCTTTTAACTATCCAAATGACTTGAAAATTGAAACATGAGCTATTCAGGGCCTAAGGATGCAAGGTAGGTGAAAAAATATGCAAAATGGGCTCAAAATCATGCTGGAGACATCATACGCGTATGATGTCTTTTGTGTCAAAATGACTTCATATTGGTTGTGCTTGTAGCTGATAGTGTATACATGATTATCATATGCTTGGATTTGAGTTTGGATCCCATTTGGTCAAGTTTTGGCCAATTTAGTCCAGTTCCGGCTCTTGGCAAAATTTGAAAGGGAATTGGATTTTATGATCCAAATTAGATAAAACTTGGTGGTTCACTTTCAAATGGCATGTAGATCACTTCTGTTTGGTGGTTGAAGCCCTGAGGTGCCAAAATCACATAGTGAGACATCATACGCATATGATGTCTTTTAGTGTATTTTTGGACCAAATTTCTCTATAAGCTTGGATTTGTCTTTAGATAGGCTTATTCAGTGGATTTATGAAGTTTGGATAGATTTTGGGCTAAAATGGCTCTAGAGACATCATACGCGTATGATGTCTTTTTCATCAATTTTGCATGGGATTGGTTCTGTGGACTCCCCATGTACTAGTGAAGGACTGTTCCTACTCCAATCTTAGTTTGGACTTGAGTATGTTGGATTTGGGCCAAAAATAGGCTTTAGGTGAAGGATTTTCCCTCAATTGGGCTAATGGGGTGATCCTCTTGACCAAATGGTTCCAAATTTCATATGTAGCATGTATTAGATATATATAATAGATGTATGATGACAAATGAGCAGTTTTGGCTCTGTAAGTGCAAATAGACATTATACGCGTATGATATCTTTTGTGTCAAAATGGTGCTTTTTGGTTCCAGATAGCTTGTAGATGTGTTTAACAACAATCCTACAAAGTTTCAATGAGTTTGGAGTTATTTTGACAAAATCAGGACCAAAAATCAATTTTATGGCCTACTTTGCATCTTTTTGGTTTTCCTTGGGTTTTCTAACTCCAATTCTCATGATACTTGGTTCATAGGATGTGATTAACATGTGGAATGAGGCTATGCACTCAAATGTTGAAATGGATGTGAAATTCATGCTGTGAGACATCATACGCGTATGATGTCTTTTCTTGAAATGTTGGTCTTTTTGTGCAAAGAATGCTTTGTGCTAGTGCCCTAAGCCCTGCTAACTAGTTTTCAACTTAAAAAGTCATCAGTTTAGCTAAAAAGCCCCCTTATAGGCATTTCAGTCTCCGAAGTCGTCTTTTTGCCTTGGAGTTGAATTTCTTCAACTTTTCTTCTCGAGAGTTGCATTTCCAGCTCATTGGATATGTTGTGAAGCCATCTATTTGGTTGAACTTGACTTTGGCTCCCCGTTCTCCATCTTTCTCCCTTTGGTTGCCCGAAAGCGTCTTTTTCACCATCGGTAAGTGAATCAGCTTTCTTTTCGGTTTTGCTTGCAAACATAAGTCATCGATAGTTACTTGAAGCTGCTTGTGAAGTTTCATTTCATTCGGTCGTCAATTTCAGCCGTTATGCCAAAATGACGCTTTGTGTGTCCGCAGCCAAATCGGTTGTTCCGACCTACTTTTTGTGATTCAAACTTGGAGATATTCTATGGTTGCATTGTCCTTGATGTGGTTGAACTTCCTGTGAAGTTTCGTGTTGTTTCGACAACTTTTTCCTGTTTGCCTCTTGTAGGCTCTGTTGACCTAGGGTTTTTCCAGTCGTTCTTTCTTGAGCTTTGAGTGTTAAAAACCCATCTTCTATACTAGGGTAACCCACCTATAAGTTCTTGCAAGGTTTGGTTAAGCAGTTGTGCCACTACCTAGCATTCTACCTCATTCCCCGTCTGCTCTTGTTTCTTGGTTTTGGTCAGTTTTCGCGACAAAAGTTAATGATAAGTATCAAAAGCTTATGGCAACGAGTCTACCTCTCATGTCTGGTGTCCTCTGAGCTCTCCTGGAAGTCGTAGAAGGTCGTAGAAGGTCTGTGCTCCTGTGGCTCTCTGCTCTTCTCCAAGAAGGTAATAGTGTGAATGAGCTTGAAAGTGATGTGAAAAATACTTAACTTCGGACTTCCCGGTTCACTTGCCACCAAATTTGTCATGTGCTCCTATCTCGTTGTGAGATGCGCTTTAGGATCTGAAATTTCCCAAATCGGACTCCGTTTGACCTGTTTTCTTAGAATTCCGTCCACTTGCCAAAATTCTGCCGTTTCGGACTTTCCGCAACTTTTTCAGAATTGTACCCAATTTTTACCATGGGTTGCCCTTGTCATTAGGACCATCACCGTCTATTCTTTTCTTTTTTCCGATCTCATTTCACCTGCTTTTTTCTTATTTTTCTTTTACTTTTATTAAGAAAATCATAAAAAATAAAGGAAAATAGCAAATTGAAGCCAAAAATTTCCAAACATACACAATAAATAGCTGGTAACCTTGTGTATATGAATATACACTTATTTGTGATTTCTGGACTTGGATTATCACTTTTTAGCTCCAAAAACACTCTTATTTAGTGATATTTACACGTCTAGAGACCCAAATTCATCATTTGATCTCTTCTTGTTGCAAAACAAGGTATATAAGGGCATAAATATTATCAATATCCGCAATCAAACATAAAAATTGCAAAATCATGTAAGACACTGCCCTTGTAATATAATTTTTTGTTTTTCTTTGTTTTTGTCGCTTGTAGCTGCTTTGTAGCTCCTGTATACCTGTATACCTCCCCCCCTCCTAGTTTGAGTCCTCCCGGACGACTATGAAGTGTCTGTGGGCGAAGCATTGTAGTTGTTTTGGTCATAAGTTCCCAATGCAATTGTAGAGCGATGATACAACAGTCTTTCCAATAAAGCTGCTCTTTGTTTGATTGAAGGATTGGTGGTCGGGTTTTGGGTTGGTTTTTGCACTTCGGTAGTAGAATCAGTAGATGGATTCTTCTTTACCTTGTTGTTCTTTTTCACAATCCAAATCTGCTTCCACTTCGCTTGTGCTTGCCAAAAACTCTTTGCGACCCAAACCTGCTTTGTTCTTTGTGTTGATTTCCTCGCCTTGAAATACCTAGGATTTTCCGTGGATTGTACTGAAGGGAGTTCCTGTTTACAAATCCTTGGGATCCAAATTTGCTTGCTATAGCTTTGTGTCGTCATGAACTTCTTTGGAATCCAGATCTGTTTCACTGTCCTTGATTGTCTGGAATCACTCCGTTGTCTGGTATTGAAGACTCTGTTTTCCACCTTTGTGTTCTCTGGCACAACCTTTTTTGGTCTCCATACCAACTTTGACTCCGTTTTTTCCCAAGGTTGAGCTGTTATATTATTGCTTGTCTTCCTTATCCAATGTTGAGAGTTCCTCGTCGAAGAGCAATCCAGTTGTATAGAAACTTTTGGTTGCCATTGCTTCTTCTTTTTCTCTGGTTGTTGTTTACCTTTGTTCTTGGATTCTTCCTTTGGAGTTGGCTCTGCTCCTTTGGTGAACTTAACTGATTGACTTTCATCTTCGTATTTGATAAGCACTGATTTAGAACTCCAGTCAATCATTGCATTGTATTGCTTCTGCCATGGTTGTCCTAGCAATAATGGATGTTGTGTAGCTTGGTCTTCAACCACGTAAAACATATGAGGATACACATACTGGTTAATCTGTATATGTAAAACTGTGCATCCGACAGTTTTGATTGAATTCTCAGAGTAACTCTTTAACTCTTGCTTGGCAGTTTGTAATTTAGTGTCATTTGTCAATTGTCTATACAAACTGAGTGAAAGTAGGTTAGTTTGAGCTCCTGAATCCAATAGTGCTCTGGCTTTGATTTGGTTGGTTCCTACTTTACATTCAATGATGGGTTCTTCTTTGTCATTATCCATTTCTGTTATACTGACTGCGTTTATTCGTATTGCTCCTTCCTTGCACTGTTTCTGACGCAGTAGTCTTCTTTTATCCATTCTTTCCTTCGCCTCAGCTTGTGCTTCCTCCACAATCTTTTTCTTTTTCTGGACACGCAACTTTTCTTGATGTATTTTGAGAAGCATGTCTTGGGTTAGTGGCAAAAGATACTTTTTCACTCTGCATCCACTAATCCAATTGGGCATTTCTTCTCCGTCTAATGTAGCAAGCTTGACAGCTCCACTTGGTGATAGATCTTTAATCACCAGAGGTCCCATCCCTTGCTTTTTAAGCTTCTTAGCATGCTGTTTCAGAGTGTAAACTAGGACATAGTCCCCAACCTTAAACTCTTTAGTCCGCACATGCTTATCAAAAAATTCCTTTTGTCGCCTTTTTTGAGCGTAGATAGAAGCTGCTGCTTTTAGGCGAAGCTCGTCTAGCTTTTCCAGGTCATCTATTCTATCAGAAAGCTCGTGCCCTGTCCACTCTAGATCCTTAGCCACCCTTAAGGTTGAAATCAAGAATTCTATTGGTAGGATAGCATTTAGCCCAAAAACCATGTTATATGGGGTCGTTCCTATTGATGTTTTATATGCTACCCTATATGCCCATAATGTTGAATGCAACTTCTGGTCCCAGTCAGTTCTCGACTCAGATACAATCTTCGTAAGGACCGTGCATATGGTTTTGTTTGTTGCTTCAGCTTGTCCGTTTGCTTGTGGATGATACGGGGCTGATTTCCTATGGATTACCATGAATTCATCTAGAAGGATCTCTATCACTTCATTTATAAAATGTGTGCCTCGATCACTCACAATTTCTATTGGCAATCCATATCGTACAAAGACGTATTCATATAGAAATTGTGCTGTGGTCCTGGCATCTGCTTTTTGAGTTGCCTTTGCTTCGACCCACTTTGTTAGATAGTCTGTAGCCACAACGATGTATTGTGCATGAGTCTTATATACAGGAGGTGAAATGGGACCGACATAATCAATCCCCCATTTTGCAAAAGCTCTTGCCCCCATCATTGGTATAAGCGGCATATCATCTCTTTTAAGTGGTACTTTGGTCCGCTGACAGTCATCACACCGTTTCACGTATTCCTCAGCGTCCATATGTAATGTTGGCCACCATATTCCTGCGGCTAAGACAAGTTTTGTTGTCTTATCACCTGAGAAATGGCCTCCACCTACTCCTCCATGAGCTTGCTCCAGGATTATCACATACTCAGACTCTGATGCGCAAATCCTAAGTTGGTTTTCTTTACCTCTCTTATAGAGTTGATCTCCTATTAAAGCGTAATCTCTAGCTTCTGTCTCTACAGATTTCTGACGAGCTTTTGACGTTCCTTCTGGGAAACTTCTATTTGTGAGATATTCAACAATATACTGACTCCATTCCGGAGCGATCATTATCTGATATAATGTCGAATACTCTGCTGGCGGTTTTGATGAACATACAATACATACAGTGACATATTCATGTACACTTTCTTTCATTCCTGGCCAATAGACTCCCAATTGTAACAAATTCCTATATGTGTTCCTTCTTGAACAATGAAATGCACATTCCTGAACATGTGCTTCGCGCAGATATATATTATATTCCTCAGGATTGATGCATAGTCGTAAAACATGATCATTTCCCAATTGATACAACCTTCCTGCAACCAATTGAAGATTCTTGGATTGCTGAATAGCAATATGTTTCTGGTTGTATTCTCTTCTATCAAACTCTCCTCCATAGGTTAATAGGCTAACGACATTTTGAGACCACTTCGGTATCATTTCTATGTTGAACAAGTACGCGTCTGGCATGTCGTCATCTACTCCTATAGGGTCTTCTCTATTCGTCAATCGCGAAAGATGATCAGCTCTAAGGTGTGTTTTTCCTTTCTTTACTACTACCGTGAAGTTGAATTCCAGTAAGATAATGAACCATCTCACTATTCTACCGGTATTGCATGGTTTATTCACTAGGTAGAGCAAGGCTTGGTGATCCATAAAAAACACAAACTTGTTGGCTAGAAGATAATGCCGAAATTTCTTCACAGCATATATCATTCCTAATCCTTCTCGCTCTGTTGTGGTGTAATTCTTCTCTGCATTGTTGAGCTGTCGACTGGCGTAACAGATAGGAAAATCCATGTTTCCTTCTTCTGGTTGAACCAGAATGCATCCTATTGCATATGCCGAAGCATCTATATGCACATGGAATATCTTCTCCCAATCTGGTGATTTCAAGACTGGAGCAATAATGAGTGCCTCTTTCAATTTCTTGAATGATTCCTCACACTCCTCTGTCCATTCAAAGTTCACTATTAGCCTGTAAAGTGGTTGGCCTATTATAGCGTACATGTAAATGAATCGTCTATAATATCCGCAATGTCCCATAAATCTCTGTACTTGTTTCGCATTGGTTGGTCTAGGCATATCCACTATAACTTTTATCTTCTCTAAATCCGTGGATATTCCGTTTTGTGAGACAATATGTCCCAGAATTCTGCCCTGTCGGACCATAAACACACATTTCTCAGGATTGAGACAAATGCGATATGTCCTACATTTCTCAAATACTTTTCTTAGGTGTTCTAGATGCTCATCTCTCAGAAGATAATGTACACATAAGTCATCCATGTATATTTCTAGAAACAACCTTAAGTATTCTTTGAAAGCATGCGTCATCAGCCTCTGGAAGGTTGCGGGAGCATTGGTTAGACCAAAAGGCATAACCCGATAAGCATAAATTCCCCACTCCGTTGCAAAAGCTGTTTTATGTTGATCTTCCGGTGCTATGGCTAGCTGGTTATATCCTGAAAAACCATCAAGAAAGGAGTATGCTGTTTTCCCTGATACACGCTCTAGAACATGATCAGTTATCGGCAAGGAATAATTGTCCCTGATTGTTGCAGCATTCACTTTCTTTAAGTTGACACACACTCGGAGTTTTCCGTTCTTCTTGGGTACCACCACAATCGGTGTGTTCAATCTCGTATATGAATTCAGCTTCCATTAGCTTATCTATCTCTTCTTTGATTCGCTTAGCAAACGTATCATTATATGTGTATGGTCTCTGTCTGCTAGGCTTTGCGTCTTGTTTTAGTGGGATTGTGTGTTGGCATATTGATGGGTCAACTCCCTTTAAGTCCTTATAAGACCATGCAAACACATCCCTGTACTCTCTGAGAAGACTCAAAAGTCTCTCTTCCTCGCCTGGAGACAAATCTGTGGCTATGTACACCGGTCTAGGTGTCTCACCTGGAGCTGCTAAATCAACTTTTTTTGCATCCTCCGGGCCGTCATAAGATTCGTTCTCCCTTCTCTCTCGAATAGGTTGGGTTAATACCACCTTCATATCCTCTATTGTGAATTTCCTGTAGTGAGAGGGAACATCCATGTTTTCCTTGATTTTGGCGTTTTCGTCCTCTCCACTCTCAATTTCTGTCGTCCAAACTTCTTGCAGAGTTTTCTTGAGCTCTCTGTACTTGTTTCTACGTTCTAACTTGGACTCCGTGTGTTCTCTGTTGCGCTTGTTCTTTTCTGATTTTTTTGTTTCAGTTTTCGTTTCATTCCTTTGAACTTGATTTCTTGAGCTTCTTTTGTCTTTTCGTAAGCTCTTTTGCTCATTGCCTCTCATTCTTCCAGAAATCTTGTCCTTAACATAATCTTCCGCCTTTACTAGCATTAGGAATTGATTTTCTCCTCTTATTCTAGGCATCGGATTGGTTCTAACCCCCTTTGTTTTTCTCTTTGCTCTATAGCGTTTCTGGCGTTGTTTAGTTTGGTTCGGAAAATCATAAAATCGGACATCCGTTATAGTTTCTTCGTTTCCGCTTGAATTGTCCGTTGGCTCGTTGTCTGCTTCATTTCCCCACTCTGGATGATCGGGAATGTCGTGAAACACCTCTTCTTCATCTTCCTTTTCCAGTGTATCATTCTTTTCAGTTTCTTTTTCGAGTATAATTCTCAGCATGAAGTACGGAACCACGTCGTACCCGTCCTTGTCGCAAAATTTCGTTGTGGGACCATCCGAAATTGCACAAACATCTAGGGTTTCTAGAATGTGTGTCCATTCTAATGGTTCAAGCGTGTTCTCTGGAAAGGGTTCTCCTATATAAGTTTCGTCTTCAATAGCCCTTTCTAAAACATATTCTTCTCGCCTCAGACTTCCACATTTCGAGGCTCCACACATCCATAACTCCTTGGGCTTACCTAACCAAGCTAAAAATTCGGATCCCGCCAAAGTAGCTGAATCAAACTCCTCTACCGGTGTTCGGTTCACATCTTTGTAGCTATGGTCTCTCAGGTTCACACGTGTAGTGGTTTCCATATTTCTCAGGTATATGTGATCGTAGCCCCAATCCTGGACCATTTTCAATTGTCTCATGAATGGTCTTCCCAGTATGATATCATAGTTATTCTCCTTGCCAAAATCGACAATAGCAAAAGTATGTTCGTATTCAATGCCGCAAGAAGTCACTACGACTTTCTCTAATAACCCCATAGGTTTCTCCATGTGTCCATCTGCTAATTGGAGTTTCAACCTAGTCTTCCTTATTGCTGGTTTCCCCCATTTTTTCTAGATTTCTTTTGTAGCAATGGCTACCCCAGCTCCGCTGTCTAGTATTGCCATCGTGTTCACTCCTTGGAATTCAACTGGTAAGGTTGTATTCCCCTCACCTTCGCAATACTCTCCGACCTTGTTTAAGGGTACATGCTTAGCGTTCTTTTGTGGTTTGCTCAGCTCTTGTATACCCTCTTGCAGTCTCGATGTTGGGTCTTTTATCCCAAATTTCTCCAAGCATTTTCCTACAGTGGTCCACATATGTGGTCTTAGCCTCAAAAGCTCAGCTAGAGTGATAGTGCATGTCACTGGTGTTGACAAGATCTCTATCAATCCTTGCGAGTCCATGACTTTTTCTGATGAGATTCTTCGTGAGGGAAGTGCTCTAATCTCGGATTTTGCTTCATACTCTCCTAAGTATGAAGGTAAGGTATTCAGTGAATGAGGTTTACTTTCCATTGTTCTAACAGAGCCCCCATCTCCCCAGTAAGATTGCAAATCCAAGTCCACTTGAGATCCTGCCTCAAATTCCACTATGGGAGGATTCCTGATGTCCTTTTCCCAATTTGTTTGATTATCTTGGCAACTTAGCTCGTTTGCAAAGTTTGCCTCTCTCACTTGTTTCCAAAATTCATTGTAATCCTCCTCTCTTCCGTAAGACCTCTGTAAGACTGGATGAAAACTCTCTATCTCCTGATCGGTTGTGTTCAATACTATGCGGTCATCCTTGTGTGTATTTTTAGGCTTTTGTGCACTGGGAGTCTTTTCAGCTACCCGTGAAATGATAGTCTCTTGCTGAATTGGGTTTTCCGTTCCACAATTCATTGTTTCTCTTGGTGGTTCTAATAAGGCTTCTGCAGTCTCGATCATTCTCTGGCACATTTCAAGTCTCTGCTTTTCCAATTCCGCGTTTGGGTATGTCATCCACCTCTGTTCTTGTGTTTGGTTGTTCTTTAACCTAGCTTCATAAGCTCTCATCAGTGCGTCCAACGGTTCGTGTACTTTGTCGACTAGCACTGATCCCCCTGAGCTTAAGCTCGTTGTTTCTTTGATACTCTTTTGTTTCGTTCTTTCCGGGCTCATCTCTCGTTTCCCGTTTTGACTCTCAAGTTTTTCTAATCTATCTTTAGTTCGCTTTAGTTCCTCAACTAGAATAGCGTCTTCACGTTCTTTTCTCAACTTCATGCGTGCTTTTCTAGCTTTCCATGTATTTCTCTGACTCCGTGGTCCTTGACTAACCACTTCAGTCGCTAACTTTCCATTCTCAGGTTCTCTAATGGTTTTCTTAGCTGGAGCTCTAGTAACAACTTGCGTTGGTATCAAAGTTTCATTTTCAGACCCACTACTCGTAGGAATAGTTTCTAGCATATTCAATGTCGTCTTTTGCACTTTGTTTGGATATTTTGAACAATCCACAATGAAGTGAGTAGCCCCACACTCAGTGCAATAAGCGTTAATTCTAATGATTTCCGTATGTGGACAAACATTCATCAGATGGTCACCTCCACACTTGTAACAGGGTCCTAGTGCTGGTCTTGGTCCCACTTGATTCGTCCTTTGTGGATAGGATGGTCTTTGTCCTGTTAACCCTCCATGAGCTATGAACATCAATGTTCTTGCGTCCAAATTGTATCTCTCTTCATCAGAAGCACTTGTAACTGTTGGTGTTCCAACATTCCCAATCATGCCCCATGGTTCTGGTTGTTTGGGTTCTTCTGGTGGGTAATACACAGTTGGAGACATGTGTGCACCAGATTCTTCATAATAGGCTTGAACTGGCACTAAGGCTTGTTCTTCCTGATTCTCTAAGGTTGGTGCATATCTAATGCCCACTGGTCTTGCTCCTGGTAAAGGTGGTTGTTGTCCCAATACCGGTTGCGGCCTTTCTATCCCCATAGGTCCTGGTACATTTCCCGTTGGGTATCGAGGTACTGGATGTACCTGAGGTGGTTCTAATTGAGCAGGAGGTGCATACTGACGCTCCCTTACATACCCTTTGTTGTAATAGCACTCCTTTGTTGGATGGTTTGTCCATTTTTGTTCAATAGCACACCATTTCAGTGGTTTTGGAAATAGTTTTTGGTATGGTGCCATCCTTTTTAGAGCATCTTCTATCATTTGCTCTACATTTGGCATGGTTGTTGTTTGAACATTCTTTTTAGTGGTAGTCTTGCTCTCTACGGAGGAAGAGCTACTGGATGCAAAATTTGTATCCGCTGACACCTCTCCATAAACCGTATAGTTATCCACTAAGTACAATGCTTCTCTCATTACTTGCTCGAAAGTTGTACAAGCTTTCAAGTGCAAGTCCTTCTTGAGAGTGTCGTTTCTCAATCCTTCAATAAAGAGAAGAGATAGTCTGTTATCTTGTGGTCATTCACGTACTGGACATCTCTCAATGTATTGTTTGAAGCGAAGTGAAGCTTCCTTCACTTTTTCGTGTTCTCTCTGTTTAAAAGCATATATTTGTGAGACCGTATTGTGCTTAATCCCTCGTTTTGAGAATTCCTCAGCAAACTCTGTTAGCAAATGGTCAATGTCATGGAAACCCCCTCTGTTCAGTGGTTGAAACCATGTCAATGCCGTACCTTCTAGAGTAAGACCAAATCCCTCGTATTGTGTATGGAAATCTGTTATCTGCTCAGCTCTTAAGACTTGCTTAAAGAGTGACACATGTGCATACGGATCTCCTGAACCACCATACTTCTTTGGCATACACTTGGCTACTTGAGATGGTCTCATACGTCTATGGTCTGCTACCAATCTCATTGCTTCTGTGTCCCGGCTAAAGCTTTCTCTAGGATCATGGACTTCATGGGTTACCCTTGTCGGTTCCCCTGCCCTGAGTCTACTACTAGGAGGTAAATGTGATGGTTCCACTTCGAACCTTGGACCTGGAGTGGTTTATGTGGAGATTGGAACTGCACTACCTCGATTCGTATCCATTGACTCTCTGGAATGTAATGATCCCATTGGTCCGGGCTTCGAGTACTGAGGTTGACTGAAAGAGTCAGCAGCCTGAATTCTTTGTCCTCCTGTTGTCATTGGGTTTTGCACTCCATTTGTTGGTGCTGGTCTTTGTGAGCTAGAAGTAACATAATACTGATGTAGTGGTCCCCCAAAGTATGTATATCCTTCTAATTCTTTCTTGCCCATTGTTGAGTATTGCCTCCCATACTTGTCGTAAGCAGCAATTTTCACTTCCGATCCCTCTGTGTAGGTAAAGACATAAAGTATTTTTTGGTCTGTCAACTCTCCAGTGTAGGGTTCTTCACATCTATAATAGAGATCTTGCTCCCCATTATTATATTTGTATAGCCCCACATAGATGTTATCAGTGTTGATCCTTGTAGTTTCATTCTCTCTTCTTAACCTCGCATCAGGGAAGTTCATTATTGGTGCTTTCTCCTCAAGTTCTTCATCTACTTTGGCTTTGGTGCCCATCAATCCCCACTTGTCCACAATGTTAGGGTTTAGGACTACCAAATACATGGTACCCTCGTCATCTAGATATCTATCTCCGCTATAGCTCACAGGCACTAAGTCCTTGAACTCGCTAGGTCTATCTTCTATCTTTACACAATAGCGGTCCATTCTATCTTTGTAGATCTTGGCACCTTGCTCATTGTCGTACTGGTATTTTATGAACAATAGCTTCATTGTGGCGGAAGGGTTTGATGGTCCTGCTGCCATATTTTCTCTGTTGTTCAAGTTCAAGTGTTCCAAGTGTTCGGTGAAAATCTCGTAAGATCTCTCCGAAGAAGTATCAGAAACACTTCCTTCAAAGATCGGCTCTAATGGTTGCACCCAACTTTGGTTTACACTTCCCTCGGTTGATATGACACTTGCTTGTTCCCCTTGTTTTGGTTGGTTATTCTGGAGATTCCTGCCCGATCTCAAATTCATCAATTCCCCTAAAGGACTTTAACTTTTCCGTCTCGGCAATTTGTTTTCCCAAGTTTTTGTGGTCAGAATTGATCCAAACTGATTGATACTTGGTCAATTGTTTAATCTTGTCAGTTGGACAACTTCTGTTTATGCTCTTAGTAGCCCCCTTATGCTCTGTCCACTCACAAAATTCAGTTTGAACTCTGTTTGAGCAAGTTATGGCTAATTTAGGCTTTTCTTGGCAATTTTCCGCTTTTGACTTGTTTTGGGTCAATTGTGATCCAAATGGGATAAAACTTGAAATATAACCTCTAGACAGCTATTACAATGGATCTGTGTTGGCAAAGTATCAAAATATGTCCAAAATTAGGTCAAAGACATCATACACGTATCATGTCTTTTTCATCAATTTGGGTCAAGACTTGATATTTTCGCTTTCTACAGTGTTTGTAACAATCTTGTCAGGTCTGATATAAAAAATAAGCAGTGGATGTGCTAAAAGACATTATACGCGTATGATGTCTTTTGTCCCAGATTTTGACTATTCTTGGTTTTAAGCCTTCTCCAATGTTTATAATTGAGTTTCAAGTGTTTTTGTCAGGTTTGAATGTAAAAACAAGATCTGAATCCAAAATTTCCTATTCTTTGCGTTTCTTGGACTCCGACTTGTCTTTTTGGGTTTCTTTGAGTGTTAATGCTCTTGTTTTAAGTTGAAATTAGGGTATAACCCCCCTTTTGAACACTCTGGTAAAGTCAAAATTTCTGTTTTGGTCTCTGTTTGGTCATTTAGACATCATACGTGTATGATGTCTAAAGTTGCAGATTTCCAGTTTCTTGGCACAGAATCCTTCCTAAAGCTTTCTCAAGTGCTCAACAACTCCCAGATACACAAAAAATTTCTCTGACTTTTGTTTATTGCAAGTTTCACTACTAACTCGACGGTTTAGTGATCTAACATGCAATCAACCATATCAAGCAAATACTCCAATGATTACTAGCTCTAGATCAAGATCAAATGAAGTCCTACCTAAGCTATTCCTAATCATAAAATGGGTTTGGTAATTGTGATTTTAAAGAGATCCACTGCCACTCACTGACTAGCAAATTCTTCTTCTATCAACAACTACTCAACACCAACAAAACAACAAACAAATCTAAGCTAAACTAAAATTACTGTCAACACGGAAGACCCAGGAATACCCCACTTCCTAGTATCTCTCGAGATCTTCGGAGTCCACCACTCCTAGATCTTTTCTAACTAAAGTATACAAAGTAGTTTATACGACTCACCTCGTAGGATTAGTCTAAGGTCACCTACTTAGGGCTCTCGTCCCCGACAGCGGCGCCAAATGTTAAGGCAGTTACGCCGCTAGCGGAAGCTAAATAGCGAGAACTCAACCAACAACAGAATTTGTCAGACGAGGACGGAGCTTGATCCGCAGGCGCATGGAAACAACTAGGTGGGTGTCAAATCACCTACTCGACCTTCTAATGACAATCATTACTAAGGAAATCAAATCTAAGTTCTAAAATACGCAAGTGACTGAAATCCGTACTACGGACGAATGCTATACGAAACAAGATCTAGAATCATTGAATGGATCTCAAACTCAAGGGGAAGTCTATACACTAGGTAAGAACAACACCCTAAAGACTTGAACTGCAAACTCAACCTATAACCACTTCGTGCGGTAAACGCGTATGAAGACATGAACAACACCCTAAAGACTTGAACTGCAAACTCAACCTATAACCACTTCGTGCGGTAAACGCGTATGAAGACATGCCAAAATATACAGGTGACCGAAACTTGACCCCGATGGTACTAATGTGTAGCTCTACTCGTTGTGGTTCTATAGATATGCTGCACGCTCAATTCCGACACACGAGTTGGAAGAAAACTCACACCAAAGCTCGTAGGAACTTACCACACATAGAAGCCGATAGCGCGCACTCTTGGTATCTGTGCGTAGCTCTCGCCGTTGCTAACACAATGGCGGTGTCGCTTCTCCAATGGCAGATCCGTAGCTCGCGTAGCAAGTAGATAAGACTCTCTCTCTCTCTCTCTCTCTCTCTCTCTCTCTCTCTCTCTCTCTCTCTCTCTCTCTCTCTCTCTCTCTCTCTCTCTCTCAGACACAGTCACGGCGCCGAAAAACTCACTTTGATTAATAATCTCCCCCCTTAGGCTACAAAAACTTTGTCTTATATACCTCAGCCTTGGAGGTGAGAACATCTCTAACTAATTACATCAGCAAGTGAAATTACTTCGGGATTACAAGCTGGAAACTCAATTGAGTCCCGTTACTTAATGAATGGCTCAAATCAAAATTAATGTCGGAAAGACATTTATTACAATCAATGGTTACAAAATGATGAGTGTGAGCAAAAATGTGGGTGTGATCCTCTGCTGGCTCAACAGAAGCCAGAATGGAAAGCAGTTAGGTTTGGTTTGGAGATCAGTCTCCAAGTGGGAGATTGTTAAGTATGGAGGCTGATTTACCCTTGTAATTTTCTGTGGTAAAATCGCACATTTGTAAGGCCCCCATTATGAGGAGAAGCCATCGTGCGTGAAGGAAAATTACTCACCGGAAACCAAAATTTTCACAGCCAAGAATCAGGGGCAACTTTAGGGGCCTCGGGGGCGGAAGCCCTTGAGACTTATTTTTTTACCTCACCGGAATATTCTTTTTCGCCGGAATATTATGGCCGGACGGCGGCCGAAAAGTGGTCGGAAAACAACGGTCGGTTGGCCGGTGGCCGGTGGTCGGAAGTCAATGGCCGGTGGCTGGTGGCCGAACTCAAAAGCGGACTTGTCTTCTCAAGGGCGGCCACACATGGGCGGATTGGAGGGTCCGATTTGGACTTATTCGCACAAGGGCAGCTACACATGGCTGCCTCTCATAAGAGAGGGCAGCCCTTTTGGCCTATAAAGGGAGGCCAGTTCTACACACATTTCATAGTGTGAAGTTGATGCAACAAGGTGAGTGTGAGGTGGTGAGAGTGAAGTAAGGCGGGAGCTCTATTAAGGGTTTAATCCCTTTGTAAACTACTTCTTCTTTTGAAGTGCTAAAGCCATTGAGTGGCTGCTTTCCCGTGGACGTAGCCCACATTGGGTGAACCACATATATCGTGTGTACTCTCTCTCTCTCTCTCTACTCTATAATCTCTTGTGTCTAAATCTATCTCTCTCCATTAAGTAATCTACTCAAATATCTATTTAGCTACGTCTTATTTCCTAACACGCAGTAGGTTGGTCTACGGGGCTTAGCACTCCCTATTTGGGGAGATGAGCTACTAGAAACTGAGTTTGTTGTCGACGACTCAGCCTTGTACTTAAATAGGAGGCCAACCTTCACAGGTGTGAGCAAGATCTCGAGACCTTCTGTTGTGCATTGGGCGCACTGATCAGCTAGATAAAGACAGTGGCTTTCTCAGTTGGTAGTGATCTT
This sequence comes from Adiantum capillus-veneris, assembly GCF_014529385.1. Classification (NCBI taxonomy): domain Eukaryota; kingdom Viridiplantae; phylum Streptophyta; class Polypodiopsida; order Polypodiales; family Pteridaceae; genus Adiantum; species Adiantum capillus-veneris. The sequence continues at coordinate 130,667,040 of NC_140936.1, forward strand.
GTGCCCGATTGGATGCCAGGAGAGGGTTTTAGGTGGATTCCCCCAGGGACTGCAGTTCTGTACTTGGGATGTTAAGCTGGTTTGGACTTGTCTCCCAAGCAGCAGATTGCTCCCCTCCTCTTGTCTATCAAAAGGAAGTTGCTACATTGGAGCTCAACACAACTTTCTTTGGCTAGCAGATTAGTAGTGGCCAACCATGTGTTGTTGGCGACTATGTGGTACATCACTTCTTGCTGGATCTTCTCGAGTTCTTGTATCAACCAGGTAGAGAGGCTGATAAGGAACTTCCTTTGGTCAGGAGGTGACACTCAAATAGCCCGAGCCAAAGTGGCTTGGTAGGTCATCACTCTTCCTTGTTCACAGGGAGGGCTTGGGATCATTGACCCAGCACAGCAGAGCAGAGCCCTTCTTGGGAAGTTCATAATCAGAGGACTTCTTCCAGGTGAGGAGCCCTGGAAGGAGTTCTTGCTACAGCGGCTTCGTGCTAGGGTGCCTCAGGCTGGAGGCCCCTGGCAACCTTCGACCAGATGGATCTTCACAGAGATGCGCAGAGTTGGTTTGAGCAGGAGACTGCAGGACCGCTTCATTGTGAGTTTGCTTTGATCTTGGGAGCTCTTGCGGCGAGACCTGGAGCAGAGATAGCCTACTTGCAAGGAGGAGCACCTATGGCAACCCCTTGTCTAGAACCCCATGGTTAGTACTCAGAGAGGCCACTTGGTTGGTAGTCGGCCTCATGTTTCCTGGGGTCCCATGGCAGCGGGTCCAACGCGCTCTTTAGGTGACTGGTTAGAGTTTTTAGGCTTGTCAAAGGAGGTGCATGGTTTCCATCTATACAGGGCATGAGAGGGGTGCATAGCATGTGCCAAGACATCTCAGAGGCAGTTCCAGCTGAGTGGCTCACGCCTCTTGAGCCAATAGCACCCATGTGGATGGGAGCCTTCACACGACTGGAGGTTCTCATCTCAGTCAGGGCCTACTCAGAGACTGTCCCATCCCTTTTCTTCGAGCTACAGGGTGAAGGACACTTACAGCGAGTTGTAGTAGAGGTCAGAGTGCTATTTTTAGAGGATCCGAGTAGTGGGCATCTGTGGGAGGACTTGTGTCATTGATCTTGACCCAGCAGCTCTTGAGACTGGACACTGGAGGCTGTGGGCTTGGGAGTGCTGTCCACTGGCATGAGTATAGTGGGATCCTAGTGAGTGGCTCTGGAGGGAACCTTTCCCTTCTGCAGACCACCCAGGTGTCCCGTTCTTTTAGTACACTGTTGGACTGGGACGTCATATACTAGGAGCACAGAGAGAGGCCCGCCCTGCTACTACTGCAGCACCTCATTGGCAGGAGGAGGGTCTCACAGTTGAGTTCTTGGAAGCCTTCTGGGAGAGGTTGCGGGACTCCAGACAGCCGAGGCGAGTCACCTTGTTTCAGTGGGCTGGTTGCACACAGAGCTACAGCAGTTGGGAGCTGGCTAGTGCATAGTGGTCTCTCGGTTGCATGTGCAGCTTGTGACCATCTTGTGGAGAGTCAACGTCACCCGGTGGATTCACTGTGTTTTTTTGTACGGTACCACGTGAGTGTACAATAGGGGGGGTTTTGGATTTTGTGTATAAGCGTATACAATAGGGGTAGCCCCTCATTATTTCATACTCATACCATACACATAAGGGCGGGGATGGGGGCGGGGGGAGGGGGGTTACATTGGGGCTACATTCAACTACTTGAGCCACCTTAAATACGTTAGTAAGTCTCTCTCTCTCTCTCTCTCTCTCTCTCTCTCTCTCTCTCTCTCTCTCTCTCTCTCTCTCTCTCTCTCTCTCTCTCTGTGTGTGTGTGTGTGTGTGTGTGTGTGTGTGTGTGTGTGTGTGTGTGTGCATCGATGAATACTTTCATGGCATGGTGAAAGTAAGCAAACTTGAAATTCTTTCGTTTTTTGGTCAAAATTAGAAGCTTTTGTCAGTAATTACACTAAAACTTATGTAAATTTCCTCGTTTTCTTAAAGCCAAGCTCAAACCCCTCTAATTTGTCAAAATTCCCAAAATACCCTTCAAATTTTTAAAATTTCCAAAGTACCCATGTATCTATTTTGGCGGATTGATCAAGCTTTTCTAATTTTTATTTTCTTTTGACAATTGAGATGCATTTTTGAGTGGTTAGCATGTAATTTATCACATATTACCTTACAAAACAGGTGATTATGTCCAAAAATAATGAAGCAATTCATCTCCAAAGCCTACATAACCGATTCAAATTCTAGTTTTAGCATCTTGTATTGATAGACAATCACTCTTCTTATGAAAAGCCAAAAACTTTTTATCTTTAGAGAAATTTAATCTCACGACCAGGGGTATTTCGGGAATTTTTAGAAAATTTGAAGGGCATTTTAGGAATTCATGACGAAATATTCGAGGTATTTTGGGAATTTTTTAAATTTGAGGGGTATTTTGGGTACTAGAATTTTAGTTGGTTACGTTTTCTCGCTCAAGACTCAAAGTCCAAAGCCTCCCGTGCATCTCACTTTCCCTTGCTCTCGAGTCTCTGTCGTTTACTATGTCCAAACTCCATAGTGGAGGTCGTTCGAGTCCTGACCTGAGAGAGCTGCGCTTGAAGGTTTTGGACGACCCTGTTTTTGGGTGCTAACTTTTTGGCGCGACCAATCAGCATTTGCAGGTTGGAATCCATGTGAGCACGCCCATCGTTGGCCGCGTGATGTGTAACCACCCTTAGGACGTGTCCCTAGTCTTGTCAATTGAATAAAGAGTTTACATTTTTCCACCCGTAGTTCATATTTTTCACATAACAGCTCTAGTTCAAAGTATTTGTACATAGGGGTGTTGTTCCAAGGCTGTGATTGTCGTTAAAAAATTCAGTGATGCATCTAGCAATAAATGATGGACTCTTGGCACTCAAATTTTGGATAATGTCTGTCTCCCTCAACATTTAGGTATTTTGAATTGAAATTTGCATCTCATAATATGTTAATCGATGGGTTTCCCCTACAGACATTTACATATTAAGAACCCGTGTCACCCATTGCATTAGCACTGCCAATTATTTGTTCATGATATGTCATCATTGATGTTGCCCATCAACATGGCATAAAGTGCCATCAAACACCATAACAAATCTTAAATAAACTAGTGGGTATTTTGTTTTTAAAACTATACAGAAGCCTAAAGGTTTTCCACCTGTAGTCTTGAATGGCAAGGATGTAGTTGATTGGAAAACATTGTGCCTGACCGTGGTCCTTATGGTCATAATTTGTTATGTCTAGCTTGACACCGACAAAGTCTCTTTTGACATCGTGTGTCAAGCTTTTAGCCTCGGCAAGCCTGACATTGAGCATCAATATCTACTTAACGGGAAAAAACATTAGAAATATGGCACGCAAAAATAGAGAAAATCCCCCACTTCGCATGAAAATAATAGGGTTATTTGTTTTTCTTGTAAAGTTCTATGTAACACACAATAATTGCACATATGTGCGATTTACCTCTTTTTGTCTGGTGTTTGCAAGCGCCTCAAGCTCTTCTATTTTTTGCCTATTGCAGCTGAGTTCCCCATCAATTTCAAAGCTCATCTAATGTGAAAGGCTGGAATCAAGGCACTTGAAAGGAGAACCTGATGGACAAGACTCTAATAAACATAGGAAAAGCCCTAATGAAGGTTGACCCTCAGTGCTTGAAAAAAACCTAGGTTTAGTGTTATCCTAGGTTGTTAAAATTAGCACTGGTTGTTGCGCTTGCTGAAGAAAACCTCTACCATCGTGAGGACGAGAGCATCGCGTGGTCAAGAGCAGGAGCAAGCAGCAGAGTATTTATGCACAAGGTAGGAGGAGCACAAGGTATGCAGACTAGTAGTGTTGTGTGTGTGTGTATGTGAGAGAGAGAGAGAGAGAGAGAGAGAGAGCGAGCATTCAAATGTGGCTTCAAGCAGACATCATGGTGATAGCTTCAAACCTTACTCCATTACATAATGGTGGGCTCATTTTGTTCATCCTCATTGAGGACGAAGACACTTCTGCTTGGGATGCATAATGAGGGCACGTGAAAGAATAGAGAGCTTGTTTGCTAAGTGTGATCACGAAGTGCTTGTTTCTATTTGCTAAGGGTTTCTGTTCGCAGACCCAAATCATCATCATCGCAGATCATCAGATATTCCTCTTATAGAATAGGTGCTCTCTCTCTCTCTCTCTCTCTCTCTCTCTCTCTCTCTCTCTCTCTCTCTCTCTCTCTCTCTCTCTCTCTCTCTCTCTCTCTCTCTCTCTCTCTCTCTCTCTCTCTCTCTCTCTCTCTCTCTCTCTCTCTCTCTCTCTCTCTCACACACACACACACACACACACACACACACACCGCCAGCATAAGCAACCTTATGGGCCGCTCTCACATGCTCTCAATTTTACTTCTTTTTGTTCTCGCAGCTGCATTAACCCTTAGTTTTTCAGTCCTTTGGACCAGTAAGCATTGGCCTGGTGAGCAATGCTGGCATTTGGTTTGGATCATTCTACAGCGGCATCGTATATGTGGTGGATCCTACAGGTCTTCTTGGTAGCTTCACCACACTGCATGCTGTTATTAATACAGTTCTCAACAACAATGTGAACCGCATCACACTGTTCATTTTTGTTGGCATTTACAAGTGAGTTTTTCAGGTCTTATGTTGTTAAGGCCTTTTTTTTCAAGGGAAAACCATGAGATTTTGAGCTTCTTGAGCTTGACAATGAATGGTGAATGCTAGCATGCACAGTAGAGAAATAGACGACTCTTTCTTTTTTGGTTATGGAGAGTACTATGCCATTGTGCAAATTACATCGAGTATTTGTGATGCAGAGTTAACTCTAGCGAACTCAAACAAGCATTTTGTTTGTAATATGAATGAGATACATGTAACACATCCTTCTTCGGGTTCTTTGCAACATATGTGGGCTCACCTATATTGTTAGGATTCCATCACGTATAGGCATATGTGGGAAACTTCGTTCTTTGATGTGAACATAAAAACCAAGAGAACTTTCTAAGATACTACGTGCATCGTTAGTCACATAGAAACCACTTTATGTGTTGCTCAGTGCCTTCATGCATCCAAGATTTCTCTTTAAACATGTTGCACTTCAAACTGAAAAGGGATGCTTTACATCAAGCAGTTGATTGACTGGTTGTGAGTTGCTGCCCAACAGAGAGAAGGTGAGACTCTTTAGCACAAAGACATGTATTCATGGGGTGTCTATGTGTGTGTGCACTTACACACACATATGCGCACGTGACAAGATGCTTCTGCTTGGGATGCTTAACGAGGGCTGAAAATTGCAATTGCCTTCAAGGTGAGTGCCTTTAAGATCTCATTTTATCGTTCTTTATTCTATTTTATTATGTGAATTGATGTTTTGTCATGCCTTCTTTGCCATTTCTCCAAGATGTTACAGTTCCATTTATGTCTGGTATAATGATTCTGTTGTCAGTTTTGTTTATGTTTGACAATGTAGCTAGCCTATGCAATTGTCTTGTTTGAAAAAAAAAATCAGATCTGTCCTCAGTGAGGTTTGAAAACAATGTTGATATCTATCCTCAGTGAAGGTTGTCAGATTTCTTTAAGTGAAATTTTCACACTGCTGTTCTAACTTCTCTAGCTTCCTAGTATCCCCCCTCACTTGGTAGACATTGGCTTTAGATCTATGCTCACCACTCCCAGCTAGTGTTGGATTCCATATTTGTTTCAAGTTATGAAGGCTTTGCCACAAACTCTTTCTTCAATTAATGTTGAGCTGTAAACTGTATAATGTTGCTATGCTTGAGATGTTTGTCTATACACTATGATGCAAGCTTCTGTAGTGGCAGAAGCTTCAATGTCTTTTGCATTGTGTCATTAATCCTACCGAACTGGTTGATGGGGTCTTGTATACCTGGAACGACAATTTTTTCTTTCTTCTATAGCTACATCTCATAAAAGAACTAGCTTTTCTCTCCTAATCAGTTAAATATGTGACTGCTTGCTTTGAGGCCTTTGTTTTGTAGTTGTTTTGTAGTTGTTTTGTAGTTTTGAGCTCTGCCTCCCGCAACAAGTTCGCGTTCTCAACAGCTTCCTTGGGCCTCATCTTATTAAACTTCCTCTTTTCATACTTGTTTGGCAAGGATGATGACGAAGCGAGGAGGAGTTTGTGCTGATGCTCACGATGGGAGGCCAGCACCTTGCAAGCAAAGCGATTGCCAGACGTAGGGTAAGTTCTCAGTTCACTTTAGTCGTGACTCATTTTTGCCTACTCAATGCCCTTAGGCTTTAGCTATGACGTCCGCGTCTTGACCTGCTGATCAGTGACGCTTAGTCGTGACGTCTCGACCTACTGGAGTTGGCATCCGAGTCTCGACTTCTTCCACTGCATCCGCCAATGCTGTTGACTCCCTGAGCCTCTCGTTGCCTGTCCGATGCACTAAATCGGCTTTTAGATCATAGTTTGAAGCATCTATCGGTAGTTACACTAAATCTTGTCACATTTTGTCAAATTTTTTCAAGGCAAGCTCAAAATCTAGCCTAGATTTTGCAAGTTAGTGATACTCACAATTTTGGGTGGTAGTGTTGTATTAACTCAATAAAGAATGTACTTAATCTCAAACTGGATGTGTGACATCATATCGTTAAAGATTGTAAGATCGTTAGGTTCTTTTACATGTAGTTACAAATTCTATAGTCTCAATTTTCCACATGGTCATATGGCTTGATTGGGTGTGTTATCTTGAGCTATAGTTTCTTGCCAAGACACGTCTAGCATACCTTGGGTCTATGTGTCACACATACACAATGTTTTTATTTTGTATATAATTACAAATATAGTCTCAATTTTTCACATGGTCATATGGCTTGACCGGGTGTGCCATCTTGAGCTATTGACTTTTACGTTCAGTTCTTCTAGCTATCCATATGGCTTGACACGTCTAGCATACCTTGGGTCTATGTGTCACGCGTACACAATGTCTTTATTTTGTATATAATTACAAATATAGTCTCAATTTTTCACATTTTCATATGGCTTGACCGGGTGTGCCATCTTGAGCTATCGATTTTTACTTTCAGTTCTTCTAGCTATCCATATGGCTTGATGGTGGGTCTCTTGAGCTATCCATTCTTAGCAAATGTGTAGTTGTGCCTCTTTTTACGATAAAAAGCGTTAAAGATTTTAAGATCGTTAGTTTCTTTTACATGTAGTTACAAATTCTATAGTCTCAATTTTGCACATGGTCATATGGCTTGATGGGGTGTGTTATCTTGAGCTATAGTTTCTTGCCAAGACACGTCTAGCATACCTTGGGTCTATGTGTCATACCACCACTTTGAAGTTAGATTACTTTGACTCTATTGAAAATGTGTTTGATTTTAACGTGTAAGATAATCCTTAAATCCCAAGTGGGAGCCCAAGATGAGGTGGTTTTTTGGGAAAAAGAAATTATGTGATGAAAATCCCATGTGGGAGCCCAAGAAAAGGGTATACTGATTTCTTTTGAGAAAGAGGTCTCCATACAAAGGAGACTCTGGCGAAATTTTTAAAATTTATATTTTATGTACAAACTCAAAATTAAATACAAATGGTGCTTTTTTAAAAGTTGAATTTTGCTTAAGCATAGACGTGCATTCATATCACAGATAATTGTTTTTGTTCAAAAAGATTAATCTTTTAATAGGTTGTTTTGTAATGTGTTTTGATTTGATGAGTGAATTTTTTCATGGTTGTTTAAGAGTATGCATTATTTGTTATTTAGAGAACAATCCATTTCATATGTGTGCCTTAAATCCCATGTAGGAAGCCTACTAAGTAGGTGGCTAGTATCATATGTTTTGAAATTGAGATTTATATCAGTTTACAAGGAAAATGCTATTTGTTTTTTTACAAATTACATTGAAACGATTGGTTTATTTTAATTTAGTATTCATTATATTTGTTGCTTTTTCATGGTTTGTTCTCTTAACATCTATTGCAAATGAAAACATACTACTATGTACACTTCTGTTCATTTGCAGTACAACATGTATTTTGCAAAAGCATGTGCTTCTAAAATTGTTATGTTACTAGTATACATAAAATAGTGGGTCATTACATTCTGTACAAAATCCGTATGAGGGGGGATGGCTCATTGCAAGAACATCCGTATCTTGTCCGTATGTAGGGGGGTAGATTAGCAAGTAAGATACCATACATAGGAGGGTTTCTCTAATTTTGATGCACGCAGGTGACATCCCCCCATTACTAATAGTGAATCCCCAAGGCAGTGTCACTGTCTTTGGGACTGTCCTTCGGCACATCAAGTGTGGCTTGAAGTTCTTTGGTTGATGCCTGCTCTTTCCACGGCTCGATAGTACACTTGGGGAGCAGCGGCTTGGTCCACCCTTACGGGCCTGGCACTTCAGTTTGAGCTATCTTCCACCAGCAGGATGATAGTGATGCAGGAGGGGCGACCTACACTCCAGCCTGCCCCACAGAGCTTACTCCACAGGAGTGGTGCAATGAGAGAGAGAGAGAGAGGAGTGTTGGGAACTCATCAGTGGCTTGACACTCTGGTTCATCCGGCGGGCCCGTTGCTTCTGCATCTTTGAGTCTTGCCCTGTGCCACCAGCAGAGACTGTTCATGATTTTTGGCTAGAGCTGATCCACACTCTCAGAGGACAGCTTGAGAGACTACAGGGCAGCTCCGATCGCATGCAAGAGCGCAGAGAGGGTTTCCTTCGACTCTGGCGTCCTGGGCCTTCCTACACCATGGTCCAGGGTGTACTCCGATGGCACTACTGACCACTTGTGTGGATTTTTCCTCCCCCCATTTCTTGATTTAGCCCCGTTGTACATATGCTGGTTTTTTCATTGGGAGAGTCTCCCCACCATGGTTGTTGTAGCCCTCTCTTGAAGAGGTGGTTGTAGCCCTATGGGCAGTTTCAGTAACTGATAGAAGGGTCTTTTTCTCGGAAAAAAAGGCATGTTCAACTACACGCTGCCTAGTCCTATTTTTTTTGGAGAGTGACTCTTGCAACAGCAATGTGCATAATGCATCAAACTTGACAAATTCAGGATTTCCTTGGGTCATATGTCTCCAAGTACTAGCAAAAGTTTGATAAGGATATGGCAAAGCATCAAGAACAGTCTGCACAAGTGAGCCGTCAGAAATGACTTCTCCTACAGAAATTAGTTGCTCATTAACATCCTTGACACCAGCAAGGAAAGTGTCCATTTCATCTTCCTCATGCATAATCTTCGATTCTAGCTCTTTACGTAGCAAAGCAATTTTAGCCTCATTGCGGCTTGCATAAAGACCTGCTAGAATACCACAAGCCTGTTTTGCAGATTTTTGTTGAACGGATGTGAGGAGTGATAATGATGCGCATCACAAAAAATGCAATCAATGCATGAGCATGCGCATCTCTTACATCCCACTGAGCATGCTCAGTCGTAGGCAAAACAACTCTGACAGCAGCAACCCTGGCAGCAAAACCTGGAGCATCCTCAACATTGCCCGCATCCACAGTACCAGGATGTACATCAATGCCCTGCACGATGTTCCAAACTCACTTTGATACAAGTACATGCTGCATCATGTAAGCCCACATAGGGTAATTGTCCTATCCAATCTGTCCTGAGCAGCATCAAACATCTTGAACACATTTGTGTTGTTGTCAGCCATGGAAAATGCCTGCACCTGATTTGAAAATTGCCCAAAATGAGAAGAAACTGAGTGATATCATCACATGCTATATAGCACAACCCACAGTAGACTGTATGGGACCTAATATGTAGTAATTGACACTGACAAAAATTCTGCACAAAATGACGAAATTGCCTGTGCAGACCTGGTTGTAGTGGAAATGGAGGTTGAAATGAGCTCAAAATGAAATTTTGAGCTCTCCCAAAAAAAATTTTGACCTGTTGACGCTCGCCAAAGCTCGTTGAACTTGAGAAAACAAGCAGGGGTGTTCTGGCGACACTAGCGACTAAGCCCGGGAGGACGTGACCTGCTTTGATACCAATTGTTGGGATTAGGGTTGCAAGGAAACGCACACACCTTGGAAAAGATGAAGGAATCTCAAGGCAAAAAACAAAGAGTGTGTTTCTTAGTGTGCAATGGAAAGATAGATAGTCCTAGAGTGATGGGCGTATATACAATGCACGTGGAAAAAAACCTCCTAAAGAGGGAAGATGCCTCGGCGGTCCTAGTGTGTTCACACACATCACTACCACATGTATATGGTAATTGGGAGAAGGACAATTATACATCCCATGTCCTAACTTTTAGTTATATACAAGTTTTCCTTCAACAAACTCACTAACGGACACTTACAGTAACCCGACAGTTGGTGCTATGCTAGTGACTTGCCCTGCCTGTACATGTGCTTGCTAAAGCAATCATAAAAACCCAAGAGAATATGTCAAAATACTCTAATGAAAGTCTATCTCAAGCCCATATCTACAATTTTTACAAAAAACAAGGTTTTCAAAATGCGTGCAACATCGTTTGCCAAACCCCCAGTCTGCTAGAGCATTCATGCTCAATAATAGACTATGCCCAAGCTTATGTACAAAGATACATCATGTACAAATACATCAAGATCATATGCCCTTACCATGATAAAATGGAAATGTATTTTCCCTTGCATCCATCGTGCACACATTATGGTATCCTTCAAAGTCACATGGACAATCATCAATCACTAGTGAGCTCCAACCATCAATGTATATGTCATACCAATCAAAAGACCATGGATCAACATTCTCAACACCATGAGATGTATCTCTAACATCAGGCCAAGACAAAACATCCATTATATCCATGTCATCATGGCTATACAAACGTTCCAAGCTACAACCCTCTTGAACATCCACGGGAAATTAATATACCTAGTACATTTCTACACACTGCAATTATAGGCCTACATTGTAGGGTCTCATTTGGCACATGTTGTTTGTCACAAGCGGTGCAACATGGTTTAGGAACTCATGGATTTCGATTTAGGCAATGTGGAGCAAGGTTTATGAGGGTCCCTCTCACTCATGTAGCAGACTGTTGACAATCACCTCCTCACACAAGTATGTCTTATACTCGATGGATGTCCTATGTCTTGACATCAATATATGATACATATTCCATATGTAGAGAATAGGAGTCTTTGGGACTGATTATGTGTTGTAATAAAGTCCCTAGGTGCTGGTCAAATCCATTTATGTGACCATTTTGAGCATGTTGTATCACGAACTATTTTAGTGGCAAAAATTGCCGGATATTGTGTAAGCCTTGTTAATGTTACAAGTATTGTTGAACAACATTAACGAGAGTTGTTTACGCATAGCTCAAGGCTATGTTTTGTTAATGAAGATGTTTCATTTTTTGTACCTAGATGTGATTTATTTTCACATTCTATCATGGTTAAAACATTTTAGCATGGCTTTCAAGTGATTGCAGTGACAGGTATTTAGTTTCTTTCATGGAACTATTTAACCTCTTCTTCATGTGTTCTATGAGCATACATCTTCTATAAGTATTAGCAACTATAGTCATGAAAATGTTGGTTCGGATCAATTTTTGCTAAATACATTCACACTAGGTGTTATATGCGCCCTAGTGTTTAGCAAAGTTAGATTTGGAGCGGAATGCAAACTCATAAAATTGATAGCTTATGAAGAATCTTGCACCATATGCGTAGTGTCTCTATGAGATTTATTGTGGGTCTACCAATCACCATAAGAGGTCATGCCTCAATATGGGTGCTTGTAAATGAGGTGACTAACCTTTGTACAATTATTTAGTTCACTCTTCAATCTCTAAAGCTAACCCAATTGATTGTTTAGTACTACCAGTCATCTAGAGGTAGATAGGCAGTTTACAAATGTTAATCTCATGCTAAAGGATATGCTACGAGCATACGCTAGCAAGAAGCATTCCAATTGTAAAGGTTATCTTTCTAGTTGGAGTTTGTTTATCATGTTGTAAAGCATGTTGCGACTAGGTCTAGTTTCTTCATGTTTAAGGTTCTCAACCTCGATCACCAAATATGGTGGGGTTGTTCATTGTGAGAACTGATAGAAAGTCAAGAACTTAATCTTTGCTGATAAGTTAGGTCAGCATGTCACTTTTATGCCTCTCTCTCTCTCTCTCTCTCTCTCTCTCTCTCTCTCTCTCTCTCATCATGCATGCAATAAACAAAACTCCAGAGTCCAGACCCTCTATTTGCATGCAACCCCCCCCCCCCCCCCCCCTCCCTCCCTCCCTCCCTCCCTCCCGCCAATAAGGTATGGTCATGTCACACATTACTCAAAACATATAGTGTGCTTAATCTTGTCATAGACTAATGATAAATGTATACTATTCCTCATACACTAATCTGATTTCCACATATGCATGGACGTCCATGATGTATCTTCACCAAGCTTGATGTATACACAAGTTTAGGCTATAAATTACTCTATCATCCTATACAAATAGTTGATTATTTTGTTATAAAATTATTTTCCTCAATTTTTAATGGAAAATGAATAAGATGTGTGTATACCAACAAAAAGGAGCGCATATCAGCAGCGCAACCTTGATCGCATAAGTAAAACTCTTGCTTTGAATTGATACGATCTTGCATGCACATTATCCATTTGTGCAATAATCACATGATTAGTTTCATAGATTTACCTACAAGCACAATCCATCATTTTAGTTGGATAACTTTTTTGAACGATATTGGCTTAATATCTACAAGCATATATATTACACGGATGAAAAATTTGAGTGTATGATCAACACAAATGATTAAATTAATCAAACAATGAGATCATTATCATTAATCCATAGAGTATATGTAGAGAATTTACCAAAGAATAGGTGTAATCATTGCCGATTCGTAGCTAAGTATGAGTACATAAAGTATAGCATTGATAGTATTGTAACAATTGGAAAGGATTGCAATTAAATGAGAGAAAATAGCTTAATTAAGCATAAGAAAATAATAAATTCTATTACCTAATTGTGCTTTGGAGTTATTGATCTCTCAAATATTTGATGAAGTAATCACCAAGGTTATTAACGACAGCAAAGAGCTTCCTTCTCCCAAGTGTGTGTCCAATATGAGTGAGAGAAGGTCCCTTTTATAGATTCTAGCAAGCTAGGTCCTTGCTTAAGCTAGCCCCTTCATTCCCAAGCAAGCCCCTAGCTTCATAGGGCACCCCCTCTTGATATTACAAGGTGGAGAGGTGTCTTGACCTCCCTTGCTTACCAAGAAAGGTCAAAAGTACCTATTCCCTAAGCCTTCCATGCCATTTTGGGTGCTACACCTCATGTAACCCCATGTTTAGAGTCAAGTTTTCCAAAAGAGATGGATCCATGGTTATGGGTCATTCTATGGGCATCCATGGGCATGCATGCACATGCACATGCATACACATACATACCTTAGAAGTGTGACTTAATTCCATTAACATTAGGATAATGATTAATTGACTGCGTAAGCTTAGTTTATCAGAATTCAATTTTGAAAGATGCTTTAAAGAGATGAGATTGAGGACAACAAGCTAAGGCGCTGCACACACATGCTATATTTAGTTAAATATCTCCAAGACACAAGTATAGGTAATTGTATCTATCAAAGCCACTTTGTTGGAGTCATGTTGTACAATGTACATGTTCTCGGATGAAAGTTGATCAAGAACTCTTCTTAAAAATGTGTTACAAACTAGTTAGATATTAAATTTTAAACCTACAACTTTCATGGTTATGTGAGCTACATAAGTCTACATGAAACATGATACGTCCTTGAACGCTCAATCCATACTATTATGTGCAATGGTGCAATGCCATAACTCTAAATTAGAGGATCTTATCTACAAATTAAGGTTTCAACATCAAATAAAGCTTAATAGACATTTATCACTAGTCATGAGAGGACTTGCTGAGATGTGAAGTCGTGGGGTACCAAGTACGTTGGCTACCCGAAATCTGGATTGGGTAAGCCATAAGCAAGAAGGGGAGAGAGCAGTTAAAGACAGAGTGGAGGCAGCAAGTGTGTCGAGTGGTGGAAGGTTGACCTTTGTAGCATTCTCAACACGCTGTGGTTTCTCTACGTAGGAAGATTTTGCCTTCTCGTATAGCTGATCACCCTTTGCCTTGTCCAAAGCAGGAACTTTCGACTTTTATCAGTTTTTGGAATTAAGGGGATTGTGTACTTTAGACCGATCGCCATCCATCATTAAGGGGGATGAATCTCCATCCTCCCTCTTGAAGCTGTTGAGCCAAGCCATCAAGAGAGGGGGCGGGGTTTAATCCTGTGCAGCTTTCTCACTGCCAAAGGAGGCATTCAAAGGATTGGCCCCTACGGCTTGCTATCCATCAATAAGAGGGTCGGATCATGATCCATACTCTTAGCCTAAGCACATGCAAGCCTTCGACAGTCGCTTCCGATAGAAAAGCATAGTGAGCCCACCAGAGGCCCACCACGCCCCTGCACTAAAGTACCGGTTCTTCACCTTTGGAAATCGGCACAACACCAGGTCTGCCTGCACGTTCGACACCGGTGGTAGTCGTCTGTGTGGCAGGAGCACTTTTGATTAATTAAGGAACTCTACACGCTGCTGACATAGTCTCTCTCTCACTTCTCTCACTAAAATGGCAGGCATAACAAGGCATGTGCGCATTCCCCCCGCTAATTTGCACTCGATCACCCTCGCCCCACCTCTCTTCGTTGTTGCTAATGCATGTGTGCACTCTATCTGAGCTTCAAATGTTGCCTTTTGGGGACTCCGCTTAGGGGTGGGTCACACCAATCATCGAAAGATATGGCCATGGAGAAAACAAATATGCCGAATCTTGATAGCAGAGGCAAGCCCATGGACGTTGTGTTTGTATATGAGGGTAGGAAAGCAAGTGAATCTGGAGGCCATGCCACCAACCCAAAGAAGATCTTTGTCCTCCTTTGGAAGGCGTACTCTGACGAGGGAGATTTTGCATGACATGAGCATGTGCACCCAGACTAAAGTTAAGGACAAGTTTGTGATGAAGGTTTACTTCAATCATGAGTGAGCGTTGCAAGGATTAGAGACGTGTTTTACTCACTCAATGGTCCTATACTTTATGGGTCAATAGATGTCTTCCCACGGTTTATTCCAATGGGCAGTAATAAACGGCGACAAACAATAGAAACGCAATATGCCACTTCAAAAAATGTTGCCAAAGGATTTTATGTGGCAGAATGCTTCTTTGAGCACACAGTCTAGGATCTAGTCATCAAAGGAGGTACCTTGGGGGCATCCTACTTCGCTTACCCAATGCCGTGGTTGCCATAGTTCTATATTGAAGAAGAGTTTATGAGCTTCTTCCCGGTGTGGGTCACACTTAAGAGCCTCCCACTCTAGCTTCAAGGCCATGTGGACATTATTGCCAACGTTATGGGCTGGGTACATTTTACTCGGAAGATGCAGCAGGTTAGGCCGCGCTTAGATGTGAAAGTGTGAGTTTTGTGGGACATGTGCAAGCCTATTCCAAAATACCTGGATCTCGATATGGGGGACAATGGCACTTATTGGTAAGAGTTGGCTTTTGCTTCGTTCCCCAATGCATGCTACAAATGTAGGAGAATTGGATATTATGATAAGAACTACCCCAAGGTAGAAATGACCCGCAGTCCGATGGGCAGGACAACGTGGAGACGTGTCTCCAGGGATACCGTGCCTTTGGTGACCTCCGAAAAGCCTACAGAGGAGGCTGGGGATAGTGAGATAAAACAGGGTGGGATAATCAAAGAGCCTGAGAACCCCTCAGAGGATAAGTTGTAATGCTTACACAATTGAGGTTCAAGATAAGCCAGAGTTGACTATCAATTCAAACATGGAGACGATGGCTTCCAATGAATCTTCCCAGCCTACAACTACTACAGATAATGTACAGGTCTACAGAAGTTAGATCTTGTTGGTTATGTGGTTAATGTTACGAGTCCTACAACCAACACTATTAGTTTGATAAAAAGAAAGAAGAAGAAAAATTTATACCGGATGGTTCTCTTGTCAGTGGTTGTTAGTTTGTGGTGGCAACCCCAAGACAATGTTAGTTCCCCTTTGGATTATATGTGAGACGGACTCAGGGTGGCACCCTTTGTCAGCCAATCAGCCAATGTATCCATTTGTGGTTACCATGCTACTCAGATTGATGTCATGTCTTGGCACAAGCATGGCTCTCTATGAAACTTTTTTTGGTTCCGTTATGTTTATATATACACTCACTATTGTGAGTTTGGGAAAAAATAACTTAATTCAACTTAAGATCACTTTTCAAAGAAGAGCAAATAAGGTGCACCCTACTAGGGTTCGACAGCCTATTTAGCCCTCATGAGGTAGGGCTCTTGTAGGGAGAAACTCAAGGTCATCAATGCATGGGTGGTGCATGGTAAAGCCTGATTGTGGAGCCACCTCGATCGAAGATGCAGGAGATCGCTCGGAGGGGGTGGGGGGGATGCACTCCCCATGATAGTGGCACTGCCTCCTCCACTTGCCCACTCTAGCCTTATTTATGGAAATAGGAAGAGGGCCTCTCGAGGGGTTGACCATTCGGTACCCCCCTATATAAAGTTTGTTTGCAGGGTATTAAAAAAACCCACTTTTAACATGTCTAAATGAATGAAATGATCCCTTATTTTAGGATTTTTTTCCAAAATTCCTTACGTCAATGTATCTCTATTAAATTGCACTCCTTTTGAACTCATGTTATACATTAACATGATTACATAGTGCACCCCTCAAGGAGGGCCTCCCTCCCACCTCCCCATAGAAAACTCTTGATGGCCCGGTTCATTTGCAGAGGCCCTACTCAAGATGGCACCCTTGGTGGTAGTAGTGGTGACGTTCATGGCATTTCCTTGGTTGGCAAAAGGCTCCCCTTCAAATCCTGTTCATTGCTTGCAGTCTGTGGTCTTGGTGTGTTGCTGGTTCTTTGGGCTTCTTGGATGTGCTTGCCACCTTGGCTAGGAAGTTATTGCAATATCCTTCTTCTAGTGATGGGGACCTTGTGCCCCACCTTTTTGCGGTTTCTCTGTTGTTCTTGGTATGTTTCTCCTCAATAATGATCTGATCTATCTTGTACGGGTAGTGTTTGGTCTTGTGGAAGAGGGAATGCACATATGGAAACCTTGCAGGAGTTTTTTTTGTAGTTCATGTTAAGCGAGGACTGGCCTCCCTTATTTGGGATTGTGCTAGGATTGTGATGTTACTTCATGTTTCGATTGTCAGCTAATTCTTTTTGGCTCTCATGGCACCATTTGTGCATGTTATTTGTATGTAAGTTTTTGGATTCTACAATATATTTCTCACTCACCAATCTACTTGCACAAAAAAAACTTAATTCAACTAACACAAAAATAGCCATAACTTGTCCTTGGAATCGTACATCTATAAGCCACACACAACTGGCTTATAGAAAGTTGCTCTTGCTATAATCCACACACTTCTTAAAGATCACATTTGTTTTGCATAACACAACAAAACAATGTGATCTTTAAGAAGTGTGTTGCTTATAGCAAGAAACTTGTGGCTCATTGAAGATGTCAGGAAAGTATTAGGCTTTGGACCACGAATGAGTCGCTTGGTCAGCACCCTTGGTGAGGGTAGCCAATTTGAGCTCTTGTTCAATGAAAGCCTTGTGGAGGAATTTGAGGTCAAAATATCAATCAAGCAAGGCTACCCCTTAGCCCCATTACTATTCACCATTGGATCTCATCCCTAGGTAACAATGCTTGAAGACAATGTTGCTAGAGGGGAGATTCAAGGATTGTCTCTTCCTAATAACGATCAACTTCTTGCGATGCTGCTCACGGATGACTCCCTTATATTCCTCAAAGCCTGCCTTCAAGTGATTAGGCTGGCTCTGGAGATTGTGTAAACTTTCATTGTGGCATCAAGGTCAAAGTGGAATATTGGAAAATCTAGATGGATCTCACTCACAGGAAACAAATTGTTTGATCCAACCTTATGGTCCGAGGAGATAGTGTCAAAAGGGAATTTTTTTGGTTACCTACGGTCCCCATTGTGGGTGGACCTTACCCACAAGAAAATATTCCTTTGGATTTTGGATAAGATAAGGAGAAAGATGCAAAGATGGGAGTACCTTCTTCTACCCTTTTTGAGTCGGGTGAAGGTGGTCAATTCAATTGTGCTCCCTTACATAGCCTTTAATGGGCCTTTACTTAAGCTAGCCAAGTGTTACTGGAAAGAGTTCTTAAAGCCTATGAAAAGATTCTTGTGGAAAAACAATACTAGAGACTTTATATTGTGGCAATGAGTAGGTTGGGATTCTATAGCAAGACCTCTCGAGCAAGGCGGTCTTGGGATCCTTAATCCTTGTACTCATGCAGAGGCCCAATGTGCCAAGTTCATGGGAGTAATCACAAAGCAAGATCAGGCATGGGCCATCATGACTAAGGACATGATAAATAGGGACCAATTGTGCTCACAAGGCAGACAACGGAAAGGGTTGGAGGTGCACAACAAGCTCAGGGGGTGCACTATGTAATTACGTTAATATATAACATGAGTTCAAAAGGAGGGGTTTTAAAGTGAAAACATTTTAGGCAATTTAACAAAGATAGATTAAAATAAGGGGTTTTCATATTCATTTTTGGAACAAAATCCTAAAATAAGGGGTCGTTTTATTGATTCAGACATGTTATAAAGGGGTTTTTTTAATACTCCACGAACGCATGTTATATAGGGGGTTACTGGACAGTGAATTCCCCAAGACGACAAGTTATTTGCCTTGGGTTTGCGCTCCGATGGGTAGTCCTGAAACTTGGTGGCATAGCGAGCGAACTAGTTCAGAAATGCAATAGAGTAACTGGGACCTTAGAATGGTAACCACTTTCAAAATTATATTTCTCATTGGTCCCCTTGGCTTTCTAAGGTAAGAAGCTTGATGCTTAATCCATTCTGGAGGGAAATTGCCAAAAATAGGGATTTCATTGACATGATCACGATTGTGTGATCATGTTAATAATGCAAGTAAATACATAAAAAAGACATGATCACGTTAATTGTTGATGTGATCTTGATGGTGACCTGCAAAAACCAATAGAGCCAGTAGGCCCGCTGGGTTTTCTTTTTCCCTACGGTCCCAGCGGGCTTTATAGTTTTCTCGGAGGGCCTATCGAGAAAATGAAAGAGCTCGGTGGGCCTAGTTCTATAAAGTAAACCTCTTCTAACTTTAAAATTTTGGCTAGGAAAATCCTTGGGGAGTGTATTCGAGCATCAAGTACTATTATATCCTTGTGAATTGACCTAAGATTACAAATTCACAGGTCCTTTTTTTGGGTTGAGCATGATTCTTAATACGTCAACCAATCCTAAAAATATTTAAATCCTTCACCAAAAACAAAGGCATGAAGCCTAAACAATCGAAACTTTGAAGAATCACACTCATTGTGACAAATCCATTGGTCCATAAAAGGGCCAAAGTTGGTTTAAAAAGATGAGCATATTTGAATAACGATCGATAGTCAAGGGTTGGATGTCCTATCAATTCAAATTGCTGATGGTGTAAAATGCAAGACTTCAAGGATCTTTATATAATGTCACTGCACAATATGAGAGATGTAATCCTTAATTGGGTGAAATAGATTTTATATATTGAATTGGATGTATAAGGGGGCTACAATCCTTGATTGGGTACCTGGGGAGGTCACATAAGAAAAATATAACCTATCATGTGAATTCAACAAAAGGGTAATTAAAGTTCTTGAGACTTACAAAAACCATATATACAGAAGGATACTATTTTTTTCAAATTTGAAAGAAAATTAAATATTTTATAAGAAAAGGATACATTATATTCAAAAAAATTCATAGATAAGGGGTTTTACAAACATGTTTTGAACGCACGTTGAAGAGGGGGAATGGGGGAACACGCCCGGCACAAACACAAGGGACTCTCTATAGCTTAGGGTATCCACAATGCCCCTATCCTCTCGGAAAACACCTTCAAAAATACACTTTACACTAGTAGACCACCGCCTGCTTAATTTCCACAGTTCTCACACTCCACTAACCCACCACACAAAGTACACCTACTGCCACGGTCTGTCTCTACCCTTACACACACACAACCACTCAATCTCGCTCTCTTACACAAAACACCATCAATCCCGGGGGGCACACACATCCACACAGCCAGCACCAAGGGGAAACGTGAAAGCATGAGAAAGAGAAGGGGGGAAGGGAAAGCAATAGCAATCGGGGGCAACGGTGGCTTGATTGCACTTCAAAAGGCATGTACATTGGTTTACACTGCCATCACCATGGCCATTTTCAAGAAAAAGTTACAAAGGGGTTTATCTATTAGAGAACTCCGATTTGCAGGCTTCAAATGGCACCAAAAAAGTCCCTAATTTGACTAAAATTTGATTTTTATAAGAGGGGGCTTCAATTTTGGAATTTACATTTTAATTGGTCCACTTGGCATCTTGATTTGGCATCTTTTGGAAGGGGTGGCCGCTTTGCTTTTTTCTTCTGCTCTCTCTTTCTCTCTTTGTACTTGGGGGGGTGCAATAGCGACGTCGCTATTGCCCCCTGGTACTTTTTATTTTTTATAATTTTCCTTCATTTTTACCCCTTTGGGGGGGCTAGCTTTGCACTGCCTCATTGGCCTAATTTTGTCCCTCTCTGTCCAACTTCTCCTGCCACTTCTCTCTTCTTTTCTTTTCCCTATTCTTTGGTCCTAGCCTTTGCCTCTGCTCTTTTGTCCCAACTTTGATCCTTGGCCACCTTTTGCCCGGCTCTCTTGACCTACCCTTCACCAACCTCTTCCCTCTCTACTTCTCTCTCCCCTCCTTCTCCTTAGTCCGGCTTCCACTTTTTCCTTTTGCCTTTGCTCGGCCATGCCTTGGAATGGGCCCCTCTACTTTGTCTTGCATGCCTGGCTTTGTCTTTTGTTTTGTACACTTTGGTGACCTCGGCTGTTTTACTTCATCGCGGGACACATCCCTTACTACGCTATTGCCCTCTCCCTTTAACTCTAAAAGATGGGGCTTTTGATGTCTACGGGCACGGGCCCCTCTTGGGTGCTACCACATCATCAATGGACAAACTCCACCGCCGGCAACCGTTCCCCACACAAGCGCACCACCGTGCCGCCCATCCCGGCCAAAACCCGCCAACAATGTGCCCCCTCTGAGCAGGGTGCAGCCAACTCACAGCGCCCAATGCTTTCGCCATGGCCAACAGGGTGAGGGATCTCCCCTCTCTCTCCCCCTTTGTGTCCTAATGAGGGCTCACGGCCCAGCTTATCAAGTACACGCGACTCCAACCATGTGGCTTGCCATGTAGCATCCCTACATGGCTCCACCCTTTCAACTTCTTTGAATCCCCCTTCAAGCTTTGGAAAACCTCCCCTTTTTTTATCACTTTTAAGCAAGTGTAACTTGCTACTCCCAAGTCTGATACCAAAGCCATAAGACTCGGCCGAAAGCTCATATTAGTGGCTTAGATCTACGTAATCCTTGTTATCTCTTGACTTTCCCTGGCCCGCTCAGCAAGGCTGCCAAAAAACGAGAAAATCATCTGCAAACCTTTCACTGCCAAATGCTCCCAACTTCATCTTGCTGTATCTAGCCGACCGAGCATCCAATGGACAAACCGTCGATTCGTGTTAGCTCCACATGATGCACGCTATCATCAAGAACCTTTTCGAGACTAAAAAGACGCCAGATGGCACATCCTCCAATGCGATCATGTGGGCTCAGACCCGACCCCGAAAAAATTTCAATCAACCATAACTTGCTATCCAAAGCTCCAATTCGCAATCCGAGAAGACAGGCACACTCCATAATTTGCGCACTACACATGTATCCAATAACACCTGCCTGGTCCACATATCCCCCTAGCTGCCCTGTCCATCGAGGATCTGCTACACACTCTACCTTTAAACTTCAGTATCTTGCACCGGGGCTCCGTTTGACAAGCCGTCTAGACCGGCTTCTAGAGCGCATTGAACACTACATTCCAGAGGACTGACTTGGCATTTTGTACATCTTCATCGATCATCCCAATTGATCCAACTTGGAGTTGTTTTAGCCTAAAAAGTTGCATGGAGCATACACTTCCGCTATCCTTTGGCTGCCCAGGATCTTGGCACCTGCCCTAAACTTCTGCACTGCACTTGCGTGTTGCCTCTGCCTAGCATAGACCATTTCCTAGCTTAGACCAACTTTGGTTGCACCATCATTGCCCAGCCCCCTCGTCAAATATATATGTTTGACTAAAAGCATATGTAGAGAACTTTAAAACTCGCACACCAAACTGACGATTAAAAGCACTCGCAAAACCATAATTGTAATAATGTACAAGCTATGTACAAAAGCTTCATCTCCTTTCTCTCGCACACCGCATGCTTTAGGTGGGTTTCCCACTCCCCTTGACTACAATTTACTGCACCTCGGGCACTAGATTTCTTTCAAAGTATAGCTTGAGCCGCACACCATTCACCCTGTTCCTAAGAAGCTTGCCATTTTCTCTTACCAGCTGATAGGTACCATTCGAAAAGGCTTTTTTCACTTTATACGGACCTGTCCACTTATTCTTGAACTTCTTCTAGAATGTGAAACCCAGGTAGCTTCATACTTCATGACTAGGTCTCCTTCTTATATCTTCTTGTCTAGCAGGTTCTGATTGAACTTGGCAACCTGCTTCTCTCTCTGCTTCACATAGTAGTCGGCCGCTGCCTCTCTATCCATCTGCAAAGCCTCCAAACTGGCCAACTGATCCTATAGAACTCCTTGTTGAGTGGCATTGACATTCCACATACCCCTCAAAGCACCTAGTTGTGCATGCACCGGCAATACAACCTCCTTACCATAGACTAGCTTGAATGGAGTGAAATTTGTAGCTACTTTACAGGACGTTCTATACGCCCA
This sequence comes from Adiantum capillus-veneris, assembly GCF_014529385.1. Classification (NCBI taxonomy): domain Eukaryota; kingdom Viridiplantae; phylum Streptophyta; class Polypodiopsida; order Polypodiales; family Pteridaceae; genus Adiantum; species Adiantum capillus-veneris. The sequence goes on from NC_140936.1 coordinate 130,689,928, forward strand.
CAGACACTTCTCTAGATTTTTTTCCCACTCAGCTTCTTGCTTATACACGTACTTTGTTAGCATCTTGACGATTTGCCCATTAGCACTCTCGACTAGACCATTGCATTGGGGGTGATAGGGAGAGGAAAATCGATGCTGAATCTTTAGCTTTTCCATAATGCATTCATGAGCTTGCTTCTAAACCCCTGACCTCTATCAGAAACTAATACCCATGGAACACCAAAACGGAAACAGATGTTATCGAACACAAACTGAGCCACCACATTAGCATTACTTCCTTCACAGCCTTTGCCTCAACCCACCTTGTAAGGTAGTCAATGGCTACCACCACGTACTTCTTACCGTTAGTAGACTTTGAAAGAGAGCCTATGGCATCCAGACTCCACTTCTCAAAATCACTTTGTGCGATGATGGCACCTTGTGACTCCGCTACCAGTCGTCTTTCACCTATAGTCTGACACTTGTGGAACATCTTGCACCAATAATGCACGTCCTTCACAATGGAAGGCCACCAAAAACCTACTCTAAGCACTCAAAAAAGGACTTGGTCTTTGCTCTGATGTCCACTTTCTTCATGGCATTGCTCTAGCACGGGTTAATTTTATTTGCGAGCTAATCAATTTGTGTTTTTTTGCTACAGGTGATGTTTTTTCGAGTTTATAGAAGCATGGATTCCACTCATATGTATGCTCTAAAAGGTGGCGTTGTGGTATGTTAAATAAGTACCGAGGGAAGGAGAGAGAAGAAGGATTAGACGGAGAGAGAAAAACATACTTGTGAAATAGAGATAGGATCGGGGTGTGAGAGTACCGACAACGAGAGAGAGAGAGAGAGAGAGAGAGAGAGAGAGAGAGAGAGAGAGAGGGGGAGATGAGGGGGAGAGAGGAAAGATAGGCTCAAAATGAAAAAAGTCCAGCTAAAGTTTGGGCAAGAAGGTTCTCAAGCCGGTTCAAATTATTTCATTTAGTAACTTGGTATAGAATTGTTTATGTGTTGGTTTAATGTATATATTTTATAAATATCCCACATTTTAATTGAGATGAAAGTGGAGTTAAGTAAAAGTGGAGTTTTGTTGTGAAAAAGGAGGTTGTGTGCACGTTTTCTACTCACGTGTGTGTGTGTGTGTGTGTGTGTGTGTGTGTGTGTGTGTGTGTGTGTGTGTGTGTGTGTGTGTGTGTGTGTGTGTGTGTGTGTGTGTGTGTGTGAGAGAGAGAGAGAGAGAGAGAGAGAGAGAGAGACAGCCTGAGATTGGGAGATGAGGGGGAGAGAGGAAAGATAGGTTCAAAATGAAAAAAGTCCGGCTCAAGTTTGGGCAAGAAGGTTCTCAAGCCGGTTCAAATTATTTCATTTAGTATCTTGGTATAGAATTGTTTATGTGTTGGTTTAATGTATATATTTTATAAATATCCCACATTTTAATTGAGATGAAAGTGGAGTTAAGTAAAAGTGGAGTTTTGTTGTGAAGAAGGAGGTTGTGTGCACGTTTTCTACTCACGTGTGTGTGTGTGTGTGTGTGTGTGTGTGTGTGTGTGTGTGTGTGTGTGTGTGTGAGAGAGAGAGAGAGAGAGAGAGAGAGTTTACATGTTCATATGCGTGTGAAAAGGTTCCAAAGCCGGGTCCACAAATAATGTTTTCCAAGCCCTTAGAGAGGCAGTTAGTGGTGGTTACTCATTGCACTATTATATGCCTATAGTATTCATAGGAGAATAATAATCATAGTGTTTCCCGAGCCATAAGAGAGGCAGTTAGTGGTGTCTCTGCTTATAAATCTTATAGGGGAATAATAATCGTAGTGACAAATCATGCATATTTTATTGCACGCCCCACTTTAAAAGTTAGTGATGGAGTAGTAGACGATTATAATATTCATATTGACAAATCATGCATATATTATTGCATGCTCCAATTTAGTAGTTAGCATATGCTGCATGGGACCCCTCATGTCACTAACACATGCCACTCTTCCATCACTATCAATGCTTTTTGAGAGCATGCTGCTTTAGCCTATATAAATGTTACAAGGCAAGAAGCATATGCTACACAAGTGAATCGGAGGTGCTAATCAAGAGAGATTTTTTCATTTTCCCTGTACTTATACAATGCATATAGGATATGCAACTACTGGTAATGAGGTAGTTGCAAAAATCCATGAAGAGCTTCACAAACTCCCCCCCAACGCACCCCTTGAAGAAAAGAAGATGTTTACACAGAGAGAGCGTGACACAAACAAGGCAATCCGGATGTTCAACCACCTTAATCGCGCTCGCAACACCGGAGACCAGGAACTCAATGATGGCTTTGAGACAATGCGAGAAGCTCTGGGCAAGTGGGAGACATGGGGGTACATAGACAGCTCTCGAAGGGCCGCTTTACAGGCGAAGATTGACCATTTGCTTGTCTGCAAACGCACAATCAACCGAGTCGACATCTCTGGCTCTAATGTGGTAGAAGATTGAGGCAAGATTTAAATAATTATGCACTAAATATATATAGTTGAATAAATATGCACTAGCACATGATAAATTGTACTAGTGTGATGCAAGTTGTACTGTGTGTGTGTGTGTGCAGGTTTGATTTCCTACCTAATCATGTAAACAACTTATTTTAATTATATGATGCTTATTTTAACTATATGATGGTGTTCCACTCTTCAGTGCCTTGGTGAGAATAATTCATATGTCTCTGTCTGACTTATTATTATTGAAGTAGTTGTGATACTTTTAATCGGCCTGGTCTACTAACACATCTTCAAGATCTGTCATAATTTAGGGTATTGTTGATATCTTGTAGCTAAACTGAACCGTCAAATGTAACTACAAGCTGTTTGAAAGCCAAACGTAAAGAAAATCTATGTGAGTTTTTTATATAATGCAAGAAAAAGATGAGCATGTCTTTAGTATTTACCCTACTTTTAGTAGAATGTACTTTCCTGTCCATCTAGGTGTTGTTGCAAACAAGGATGAATGCCTAATAAGCCAATTTGAAACTAGGAATCTAAAAAATATTGATGGTTGTACTTGTTTGGGCGAAGACCTCAAAGTAATGATACACGCATAGACTCTTGCATATAAAATAGTAATTAAGAACACTTTACTGAGTTGAAGAACTGCATACGTACATAAACACACACATATAAATAACTATATATATTGTATAAACAAGTACTTAAAAACACTTTACCGAGTTGAAGAATTGCTTACGTACATAAACACACACATATAATAAATAAATAAAAAGATATTATATATATATGTAATATAAATATTATATATAAAACTATATATATTCTTAGACCGACAATGTAAAGAAATACTGACAAGCAAATGAAATTTTGACAGCATAACAATGTGAAAAATTAAAAAAAAAACCATTCCATACTTGCTTCTGTGAAAGCTTGCCTAACTTTCGTTAAGCTTTCTTATTCTATACTTGCTTCCGTGAAGCTTGCCTAACTTTTGTGTATACATGAAACCATGATTATGTTTCTAAACATGAACAAAAAGCATGATTATATTCACAAGCAAGCAAAATTTCGGCAGTATAACGGCGTGAAAATACAAACAAAAAAATTTCCCATTCCATACTTGCTTCCGTGAAGCTTGACTAACTTTTCTGTATACATGAAACCATGATTATGTTTTCAAACATGAACAAAAAGCATGATTATATTGACAAACAATCAAAATTTCGGCAGCATAACAGCATGAAAATTCAAACTAAAAAAATTCCCATTCCATACTTGCTTCCGTGCAGCAACGAATGCTCACGGGAAGAAGAAATTACATACGCAAAAAAGCATGTGTTGGTATGTTACTTTGGTAAATACAAAGCTCTCAACTAACTTCTATCTAACATAATAAATATGAAATCACGGCTGAATTGATAAGGACGATCAACACCAACAACATGTCTTCAGTAATACCAAAAAAGTGGCACCCAAACACCATGGTCACACGTCGTTCCATAAAAATCACAAACTAGAAAAAACGATAGATAATACCAATGTTGATGTCAATCAAGGGCAATGTGATCCGGGCTCATATTGTTGCCAATCAGTCTCCTCATCGCTATCTGCATCAACTGCTGAAATAGCACGTACACATGGAGCCTTGAAGCGTGAAAGATGTTGATGGAAGACCTCTGGATCACTATCTATGCAGAGACAGTGTCTAGACAACTCAACGCAAACATTGCCCAAGCCACCACATCCAGAAAACATATCAACAATGTAGGTATGCTCCGCAGTAAATGTCCGCACAAGCCAGCTAAAAAAAGCAAAAAATATGTGCATTTTTACTTTATGTAACATAGTCCAATAACGCATAGTAGGAAGCATATATTCTTATCGAAAGAAGTCAAGGCTACGCTCGGCAGCACCTCTAAGAGCGTGTCCTCCAATGTACTCTCCGACGGCGTGCTCCACCAATATTCCGGACTTGGCATCGAAAGAGTTGTTGTCCACGCTCTCTCCATCTCGTCGATCGTAGATAGGACATTGACCCTTATGATAAAACAATCATAGCAATAGTGTTTCCACCTACAAATTACAATCTAATTGAAGAAAACTACGAGCATGCTTTTCAATCAACAAATAAATTTACTTACTCTTTCAATCTCAATGGTCTTTCGCACATAACCATCGGGGATCAAAATAAGGATGGTGTGCATCATTTTGAATCCCATCTCGATGGCATGGCTAGACACAATGCCAAAGTGATCAGTGGAGCTTAGGGTGATGTACCACCCATTGTCTGCCACATACTTTGAAGCTATTACGGCCACTTTCTTACTTAATTTTCGAGAGAATTGATTCCATGGAGGGACCTGCATAATACGCATTGTTAATTTAATTAAAGTTCCAAAACTATCATAGACTGTCCATTGTAGTTTTGAAGGATGCATACCTAGTTCTCCGAAAAATTTTCAACTTTAAAGTTTGTTGGAAAATCCGCAAACAAAAGGGAGGCCACTTCATTGCTCTTTTCCCCATCAACATGGGCTGAATGAAGAAAATCCAAGATCCTGCATACGATCAAATACATGTATTTCAAGCATTCACAACACACACCACACATAGTTAGTCTTTCTTTTCACATGTGTTTACCATTTCTCATCATCGAGAGAAATTTTCTAAACATCTAGCATGTTGTCAATAACGGTCACATCACAATCTATGGAAGGCACTACATAATCAAAAAATAAAATATTTCATCAAGAATTGTTGAGTAGAAAGAAAGTGACAGCTAGATATCTATACAAGCAAGTTTACCTGTGGAGCCTTGAGCACCTTTTTGGTTCTTTTTGGGAGACTTCTTGGGCTTCTTGGATCTAACAAAATCCAATCGTTTCTTTATAGAGGAGATTGTACTATTGTTTACTCTTTTCGAAGAGGTGGCTTTCTTGGAAGCTGAGCCAATCTCCTCAATACCATTTTCATTTCTTTCAAGAACGTGCTCTAAAGCAAACAAAAATATATTTCTCACAAACATAATCTAAATAGTATGAGCACTTTAACAATTTTATAGTTTTTATAAATGCCAAAAATAACCTTTATGTAAGTTTCCTTCATCACGTGGGTAGGTGCCTCGAGTGTAATCTAGCCACCAAGGGCAATACTCAATTTCCCAAGCAATCAAACCATAATCTCTCATCCATAGTGGTTACATACACTCCTCACAAGAGAGGTCCCTCCAACTTTCAACAGCAATTGGCAATCGTAAGGCTGAATTAGCCATCTACATAAAATGCAGTTAACTTTATTTGAGCTCCTTTCCTAAGTGACTTATTTATTATACAAACTCTAAGTAAAAAATAGAATAACAACCATAAAGATATCAATTGTATTACCTGAATAATACTCTCCTCGAAGATTCCATAAGCTCTGGAATTTTTTCATCCGACTCTTTTGTGTTGAGCTTACTCCAAAGCTCCACAAAAGCTTTATCAATGTGGTCCCTCAATTGGTGATGAAACCATGCTTCAAAGCCCTCTGGCATTTCTTCAATCATTTTCCCTTTGATCCTCAAGCATTGCTTCAAGATACTTCCCCAATACCACTCTTTACGCATGTACATTCTAAATTTCATTGCACTAATATAACGCTCAGAAGTAATATCATCTACACGGCAATGCATCAAAGAGTGCAATATTTCCTTTTTCCTATAGATCAAACAATAAACAAACCATAAATGCATTGATTCATTTGATGATTTCATGTGTATTTTATATCCAAAAATTATTACCTCTCTGATGATATTTTAGAATTTTCCAAAGAGTGGACCTTGTCTCTTGTAAGGCCCACTTGATCCTTTTCTCTTATCCAATTGAAGTTAAATAATAAAGAGAAGAACCCCTGGCCATTGGCGGGGTTGGCAATGGCCAACATCTATGTTGCATTAGCACGAGATCAAATCAAATCAATTTTTCAATCAAATAAATCAAATTCAAATGACATGTCAACTTACAATTTTGTAGAAATTCAAACATAAACGGTGAGAAAGTGTTTACCTTATAAGCTCTTTCTTTGAATATTTTTTCTACTCTTCCTCGAGCAACCATTTCCTTTTCTGGCAGTGAAATCGAGGGATCATTGATCTCTTGCATCTCTTTGATAAGAGACAAGTCAAAGTCTTCCTTTTGTAGAGCAAATGAAAAAAAAAGTAAGATTTTACAAAATAATGTCAAGCTTTAGAAATTACATAAAATGTGTACTTTCAGGCAAAAAAATATACCTTCCATATGAGCATTGCTAATAAAAGAGCAGGAGCGTTGTACCAACTTCCTTTAGATGCCTTCTTCTCACAAGCAAGCTCTACCTCTATCCATCGAATCCAATCTTGGGGAAAGTCTTTCATTAAAGAATCTTTGCTTTCCACAGCCAGTTTTTGGAACAAGAAGATCTCTTGCCCAAAATTTGTGCTCACAGTGGTTCTACCAATCCTAAACCACAATATCTTAAATTAAATGGCAGTAGAACGACATCGATAAATTAATAGCAATAACTTTCAAAACAACAAATGTGCCTACTCATTTTGAGAGCGCAAAGCTAGCATAAGCTCCCACTCTACACTTCTATCAACATAGATAAATTGACATTTCACAGAACAATGTCTCCACTTTATCATTGAAAATTCTACAACAACAAAAAAGAAAATTAGAAAGCATAGAGTAATACAAGTCAACTTTACATTAAACAAAAAAGAAATCACTTACGTGTTTTTATTAAGCGCATTCAAGTTTTCAAACGGTGATTACCATCCCAAACGATAATTTTTTTTTCCCTTATGTCTTCCCACTCAAGGGGAAGGGAATTATCAAAATCATCGCTTATTTCTCGCCAAATAGGTCCCCATTCATCTTTGTCTAAGTCGGAAACATAATGTTGATCATGGAGTGGCTTCTTAAATGACACAAGAAATGGAGCTCCAAGCACACTGTATCCAGACATCTCAAACCTTTTCATCAAGCCCTCAGTGCCTCGACCCACCGCTCTAATGGCTTCATTTTCCATCAATGTGCAGAGAGGAATGCAAGGAGGTTTCCCACCTCTCTTTACAATAAAACCCTCTACAATCTCCTCCAATATTCGACCATGAACATCCTTTCCAAATACTGTTGAATGATCGGGAGGTTTAGCAACAATTGTTGTTGCTTCAAACATGCTGTGAGCCACCAATTCACCTTGTGTAGCATGAATATCTATGAACACCTCTTCTTCATGCACATCACTCAATATATCCTCTTCTTCATGGACATCACCCAAAATATCCTCCTTTCGACAGTCATTGGAAGAAGCAATGGAAGATCGTGCATTGGCCCTATGCCCTATAGTGCCAGACCTTAATGTGTATCCTACTCCTACAAGCAAAAAACAATAAGAACACGACTAGTTTAGTGAGTATGATGAGACAAACAAAAAGAACACAAATAGCTTAATGTATTTGAACTTACTTTGAGAGATTCATGTCCTGCCACGTTTAGATGGTGTACGAGCCATAATCTATCAACCACAAACAACAAAAATCTTCTTAGCAATGACAATACAAATATAAACTTCTAAATTTTGGCAGCATAACGGCGTAAAATGCAAATTAAAAAAAAACCATTCTCAACGTGCTCATGGCAAGGAAAAATACAAATCCACTTTGACATTTGTATACCTCTTCTCTACAACGACCTGTTCTTACATCATTGTAATTGTTACTGTAAGTGTGTTGATTTGTGTGAATGCAAGTGTTTATATATGTGTGTGTGTGTGTGTGTGTATGTATGCATGATTGTGTGTGTGTGAATGTAAGTGTAATATGTGTGTGTCTTTATGCATGATTGTGTTTGTGTTTGTGTTTGTGCTATGTATGCAAGTGTGTTGATGTTGTGAATGCAAGTGTTTATATATGTGTATGTGTGCATATGCATGACAATACAAATATAAACTTCTAAATTTCAGCAACATAACGACGTAAAATGCAATTTTTTTAAAAAAACCATTCTCAACTTGCTCATGGCAAGAAAAAATACAAATCCACTTTGACATTTGTATACCTCTTCTCTACAACGACCTGTTCTTACATCATTGTAATGGTTGTTGTAAGTGTGTTTAGTATGTGTGTATGCAAGTGTGTTGATGTGTGTGAATGCAAGTGTTTATATGTGTGTGTGTGTGGATGTATGCATGATTGTGTGTGTGTGTGTCTGTGTGAATGTAAGTGTAATATGTGTGTGTCTGTATGCATGATTGTGTGTGTGTTTGTGCTATGTATGCAAGTGTATTGATGTTGTGAATGCAAGTGTTTATATATGTGTATGTGTGCATATGCATGACAATACAAATATAAACTTCTAAATTTCGGCAGCATAACGGCGTAAAATGCAAATTAAAAAATCCAATGGAGCTCCTCCGGTGGATCGGGCAAGCGTGTGCAGGTAAGCACACACACACACACACACACACACACACACACGTGGGTAGAAAATCTACACACACACACACACACAGTACCTTGTCTTCTTTTACTCCTTCTTCACAGCAAAACTCCACTTTCTCTTCACTCCACTTTCATCTCCTTCTTCACAGAAAAAATCCACTTTCACTTCACTCCACTTTAATCTCAATTAAAACTCCATTTAAACTTCACTCCATTTGCATCTTAACTACTACTTTTTTCACACACACCATATATTACAAAAATGATATTGTGGTATAAACACTCACACACACATTCATATATATATATATATATATATATATATATATATATATATATATATATATATATATATATATATATATATATATATATATATATATATATATATATATGTATGTATGTATATATGTATATACACACACAAAGATATACACAAAATGGATTCATATATATAATTTTACTGAAAAAATATTACGTTTTTTACACACACACACACACACACACACAACCATATATTTAAAAAAATGATTGTATGTGTTTGTGTGTATAAAAAACGTAGCATTCTTAAAGTTAAGTTATGCACACACACACACACACAAGATGGAAAAACTATGTGCACAGTTAAATATATTATGTGCACATACACTCAACTTAAATACACTCAACTTAAAAATATCTTAACTTAAACTATGTGCACATACACTCAACTTAAATATCTTAACTTTAAAAAAGTGCTACGTTAAATATCTTAAATATCTTAAATATCTTAAATATCTTAAGTTAAATATCTTAACTTAAACTATGTGCACATACACTCAACTTAAATATCTTAACTTTAAAAAATGCTATGTTGTTTACACACACCCACAAAATCATTTATACACACGCACAGTAATGTATATAACTTAACTAAAACAATTATATGTACACACTACCAAAAACACACACACATATATATAATGGCAAGATGGAAGCATATATATAACGTAACTAAAAAAATTGCTACGTTTTTTATACAAAGTCAGTTTTTTATACACACACTCACACAATCATATATATATATATATATATATATATATATATACACACACACACACACACACACACACACACACAAAAGATGGAGACACTATTAGACTGCATTAAATGCAGTCCTTGAACCACCATTTAGAAATTAAATGGCCCCTCAAATTTGATGACATATTCCACTGCACATACATTCACAACCGTCATATATTAAATGCACTTCTTCAATTATGATTTTCATTATTCTTTGAGCCGTCACAAGATCTTATGCAACTGTCTTTTCGTCTACCTACCAATCTTTCACTTTCATTAACCTTCACATCTTTCATTAACTTTCACCATTTTCATTAACCTTCACTTTATCTTTAACTTTCGTTAACCTTCACAACCTTCACTTAATCCACCACAGTTTTCTCGCATCTCCACCCTGTAATCTTTTGCTTGAGAGAATATGTCCAACATGAAAGTAACAATAACTTGGAAGGTTGGTGGTCAGATAGTCAACCGCGACATTTAGTTGAAGGGAAACTCATTGTTGCTTAGTGCTTACTATTTGCAGAGTTTGTTGCCTCCATCTTGCCATTTTCAGTCACTATCTGCTCTTATTGAAAGTGATTGTGGCCTAACAAAAGTCTTGCTGCAACCACAGTGGGATATCGAAGGTCATCAGTATTTCTTAATAGATAGATCTTTTTCGAGCTTGTTTGAGATGCTTCATTAGGACACATTTATACAGGTATCTGACAATGAGAAAGGAAATGACAAAGAGATATCTGAAGATGTTTTAAGCATTGTGCATCTTGAAAGTAGTGGTGACGATATAGGACAGCTCAAAACTCAGTCAATCATCATTTGGATTCAACAAAATCCAGGGGCAAAAAAGTTAAATGATATGTTAACATTATGTGGAGCTCCTTTGCAAGTTGCTGAACTTCCACAACATTATGATGGAAATTTGTGTTTTGAGTTACCTGCGACTCAGGATAAAACAAAACGAATGACAGGGATGGAACAACGCTTTGATGGTCACTTGTGGACTCGCCCATCTGTGACAACCATGGCAATAGCATGCACAATTCGTCTAAGCCACTGTTTGGGATTCATGCAGTGCAATTATTCAACGTGTCCTCATTATATTAAGGAACAAGAATTTAATAGTAGAGATTTTCATGGATCTTTGGACAGACAGGTCAAAAAGGACTACCTTGCAATGGAAGAGAATACAACAATAACTTTTCATTATTGTCAGAAGGTTGTTACTTGTGTTGCTGCTTGTCCCTGCAAAATCTATTATGTTTTGCTTAGAGATGGTACAATGTCGCGACTGGCAATACATGTTGGTAAACATTGTCATAATGTTAAGGCAGGAACCTCTAGAGCTGCTATTTCAAGAGTGCGGAAACTGGTAGGTGCAGTACTAAAAATAGAAAAGGGTGGCCCGAGAAAAATTCAAATGTTGGTGGCTCAACAACTTGTTCTTCACCCCTTGATTGGTGAGGAAGCAGAAGCTACATCCGATGTACAATTCAATGATTTTTTGGAAGAAATGATGCCACTAGTTCAAACCAAAGGGTAAGATAAACTCAATTTTGTTCCTTGAATTTGTTAATATTTTAACTATTATAAATTTAGCCTTCTTGTGATGCATCATGTAGGTTTTCTTCAATTGTTTCAAAGGAGAGGAAGAGTCAAGGTGTTGTTATTGGGGATGGATATGATAATATTTTATTGCTTCAAAAAAAGTGCATGTTTCCTTTTTTCCATGGGAGTAGATTTCCTGGACAGGGTGAAGAGGATGACAAGTGCTTCCTATTTAAAATTTCCACTAAAGGACCAGGTTCTAGGATTGATCTAGTAAATCGGATGAAAAGAACTGAAACTGGTGACTTGAGAAATGCGTGGGTACATTTTGATTTTATCCATAGAATAGATGGATGGGCAAAAATGTCATGCTCAGTTTATGATCCCCAGGTAATCTTTAAGTATTTAAATATCTCGTATTTTTTTATCATTAAATAAAAGAAGATGTGTGAAAATGTTTATGTTGAATATCTTGCAACATACGATCACTACAAATAATTGCTATATGTGAAACTAAAGAGGAGGATGCAAAGACTCAAGTTATTTTTTGAGAGAACCTTAATTCAACAATGGAAAAGTACGGACATGGTGCAACTGAATTTGCAGGTTTTATGTCTGATGAAGCTGGTGCAAATTGGAATGATATTCGAGCAGTCTTCAATGGCGGGCCAGATAATATCATGGAGGGACGTGAACGGTCATGCCTATTTCATTGGGAGCAGAGTCTCCACAAATATGCTAAAAAGTGGATACCTCAACATCTAACAAATCAACACATTGATATGTGTGAGGAATGGAGATCTTGTAAGACCATTGTGCTTGCATCTCAAAAGGCACTTTCAATTCAAAAATGGTGGAGACAACATCTATCTACAGAGAGCATCACAAGAGTGAGCAGATGGTTTAAATGGTGGGAGCAACGAATTTCGCACTGGGGAGGAATTGGAACGATGTAAGTACCTTTATGACAATCTATATTTTTAGAAAAATTTATAAGCTTTTCATACATGAAATTTATAAATTTTAATTCATGTTTTTTTGAATTTCATAGGGTGGTCTAAGTCCGTGGGAATGGGCACAAATTCCCAATGTTAATTTATCAGAAAGTGTACATGCCAGTTGGTTAGCGGGTGAAGGTGGAAAGAGAAAAATATCCTTGTATGATGCATATGTAACAGATGTTCTAAACTCATATATTCAATGTGCAAAGCGTTTGGGATATACTACTGGGCGTTATATAGGAACGGGTCCCACAATGGAGACCTTGCTTTCTCGAGTTGAATCTTAGCAAACTCCAACTCCAACCAACGTGGCCCATCTATTACACGAGGATGTTGCAGGGACTCCCATGTATGCGCAGCCAATTTTGCATGGAGACAAAGAAACACTACAATGCAAAAAGAGGAGCAGAACAGGAACAAGTAGCTCCCATCGGCCGGAATATGTCATAGAATCTAAGCAACGAAACCATCGCGGTCGACCAAAAAAAATCAAGTTTGATACCCAAGGACAAGGTATTTCTAACATTCCGCTGCAAATTAGTGACAGTGATGATGACATTGGATCTCAAAAAGAAACAACCACACCTTTGTCATCTCAAAGAAACAATGTGTTTGAGAGTGATGTGCCATGCACTCAGTGGGCCCTCAGGAGAATGCCCATTCAAAATCAAAGAAAATGTTTTGGAATAGTAGGGAGAAAAAATTGTGACAATATTTTGCATAGTTGCTCAATTGGTCTTGTTGCACCATGTATATGGTCCGAAAGAATGTTCAAGGGTAAAACAATTGAGCAATAGTTATGGTTATGGTTTTGTAATCATGATATTTTGCATACCCAATCAATCAAAAGACAAGTCAAAGATTTACCTCCTGCTCCAAATGTTTGGTCAGTAGCAAGAGGGACAGATATCTCCACACAGGAACTTTCCGCGCTGCATCAGAGTGGATTTCGGACAAAGAATTCAATGGTAGATCCACAACCTCTTGCTGGCGACTGCAAAGAAGGTGGTGGCAGCTCGAGGAAGAAAAAGTGGAGGCATGGAATCTCTAAAGAGGCCATGAAGAAATTGGAATCATGTAATAGTATGACAATTATATTTTTGGATGAAGTGAAAAAGTCTCAAGAGCATGTAATTTTCCGAGTTCTCACTGAAAATAGTTATGAGATTCATATAAAACAGAGTCCAACATGCACGTGTCCGGATTTTCAAAAGCGAGAGAATACCAACAAATCATTTTTGGCATGCAAACATATGTACTATGTGTACACAAAAGTGCTCAAACTTGAACCTAAGGAGCACATGATTATTCATCAGCCAACCCTCTCACCAATGGACATCGCTTTTATTCTTGGACAACCAAGGAGGATTTCTCCCTCCATTTAATTACAGCTGGTTTGGTATGCTTCTTTCACTCAACTAGAATATTGATCTATGATATTAAAGTGTTTTTCTGTATTTATTTTGGTTTATTATACTTGTGATTATTTATCTTGAAAAAACATTGTTTATGCAGCAAAGGATTTCAAATTTCAAGCAAAAAATATGAAGCAACTTGCAAGCTATTTGGGAGCAAATTACTTGCCTTTTAGAGTAACCATTACATTTATGGCGACTATCCTTTTTTGTACTCTAATTTTGATCTTATCATGTGGTAGTTTTGCGAATGTACTTACATCCTCAAACTTACGTTGTTTCAAAAATCTCAAGCTTGGGAAAAATAGTATTGTCTCTATCTGGCATGATTTTTTACTTCATCACATTTATATATGCTGTGGATTATTTAACTTTGAAAATAGTGTTGTCTCTATTTTGCATGATTTTTTACTTTATCGCATGTTTATATGCTGTGGATTATTTGACTCTGATCACATGCGTTGCGAGCATATTTGACTCTAATGGCATGAGTTGTGAAATGGTGATTTTATTTGTTTACATTTTCACGTCGTTATGCCCTCTAGGTCTCTCTCTCTCTCTCTCTCTCTCTCTCTCTCTCTCTCTCTCTCTCTGCGTAGTGATAGACAACTCTATGATTTTACTTTCTCTCTCTAGAAGAGAAGCCACTCTCTCTCTCAAGGATTTATGATCTCTTCTTCCAATGGTAACTCGCATAAATACTATCTCTCTAGAATTTATACTTTCTCTCTCCGTCAACCACACATATATGGAGTCTTATGACGATTGAAAATTACATTAAATAGATACTTTATGCTATGACACATATTGGGTTAAAAAAACTCTAAAGATTGTTAAAATTGTCAAAAAAACTTGAAATGAAAAACTCGCAAATGTTAAATCCCCCTCTAGCATCATTCCTATCTCTTCTTTGTACAGCACCCTTCTAAGCACTCCGTCACGCCCATAGTTCATGAGATCCTCACCTACCAGTGTGAATTTGTGGGTCTTTTGCACCACTCTTCTCTTCTGCAACTTGGACAAACCTTCTGAACATTGCCCTGTAGGGTGGATGCATAAATAGGTGGACCAAAAACCTTGTCCCGGACAGAGGTTTTATAATCGATACATAAAACCATCTATATTAGTTCAATTCGATATATTCTTTTGAACAGCTTTTTAATTGAATATAGAATTTCCACAACTTTTTGTTAAATATAGAAGACGGCTCTGTACCTCTTAACTATGCACGTCAGCCAGCTCTCTACACCCTTACTATTTCCACATCTCTTTTTCAAATATAGAAGACGGCTCTATAGCTCTTAACTATGCACGTCAGCCAACTCTTTGTCTTCCCGCTCTCTCGTTTTCCTGTCTCTCTCTAACTCTCTGTGTAGGAGCACAGATTGCTTTTTTACTTTGTAGGCCTATCACACATCTATTGCTGTCATATACTGCTCTTGCTCTCTATGGGCCTATCACCTCGCTCAATCTCTCCCTCTCTAGCATTTAGCAAGAATCTCACATTGTATGTGACTGCTCTTAGCCTCACTGTGAACTATGTGCTAGGTATGTTGTTGATGCGGTCAAGGAATATCATGCTAGGAGAAAGAGGGAGCAGCGTGGTAAGAACAAGCTTGAGCACGTAGCACGTGATGAAGATAATGATCAAAATGGTGCTGATGATGCAAAGCGTCAAAGACTTTGCAATGACCTTGTTATGCTCTTCAATCGGCGTACAAAGGCCCTCGATGTTGCATCACGCTCAGATATTTTGTGCAAGTTTTTCAATCATCCTTCTCTTGGAGACCTTGAAATGCCCAAGTCACAAACAACCTTCGTTGAAGCCATACGCAACACAATAGATGCAATCAAATTACCCAAGAGCGGACAGGAGCTCTTTCTTAAAAGGTTCATCACCACAATGCTTATGAATGTTGAGTGTACATCTACCTTAAAAGTGAATGTTTCAGCTGCATCTAAGTTGCTAAATTTGCACAAGAGGAACTTCATAGCTTCAAAGAATCGGTTGAGGGCAGCAGGTGATGGCAATTTGCCAATCTCTTTGTGTGCTCGACAGTCCATGGATCGTGGTTTCATAACACCTGATGAGAAAGAGTTGATCTTCTCTTTTTGGATGTCTAACACTCGTGTTTCACCCAATAAGAAGGATGTGTGCAGAAAGCGTATTGGAAGAAATTCATATGTCAAACATCCTGTGCGTCTTCTTGAACAATCTCAGGTAATAACTTGCTTCACTATATCCATTTTTGTTTTCTAATATTTGCATTCATGACCTATATTCACTATAATTGGGTTGATAAGAGTAGATATGAAATCGGATATGAAGGAAGTTATAAATGGAAATAAGGGGAATCTGTATTTGGTCCTAGACTAAGAGTAGATAAATATTGGATGTGAAGGAGAATATAAATGGAAACATAGTTTTTATCATACACGTATGTTTGCTGAAACATACATTTGCAGACGCATACTTTCACACGCGTATGATATGTATAAATTGGTTAGGTAAAAAACTCGTTTACATAACCAAGTAAAAATCTTTTAACACTTATTTCTCACTGGTATACATGGTGGTTAAGTGTTCACATGTACTGGTACATCGTGGTTAAGTGTTCACATGTACTGTTTGTCATGTCAAATAGGTAAAAAACATATCTGTTTGAAAGGAAAATATTGGTTTACATATCCAGTAAAAAAAATTTAACACTTATTTCTCACTGGTATACATCGTGATTAAGTGCTCACATGTACTGGTTAGGTAAATAACATACCGGTTTTAAATGAAAAGACTGGTTTACATCAGCAGTTAGAACATTTGAACTGGTTGACACTTATATACAACTGGTACGTACCAAGGACATGTGTTCATTTTTTTAACACTTATTTCTCATTGGTATACATCGTGGCTAAATGCTCACATGTACTGGTTAGGTAAATAACATAGCGGTTTTAAATGAAAAGACTGGTTTACATCAGCAGTAAGAACATTTGAACTGGTTGACACTTATATACCACCGGTACGTACCAAGGACATGTGTTGATTTTTTTAACACTTATTTCTCACTGGTATACATCGTGGTTAAGTGCTCACATGTACTAGTTAGATAAATAACATACCGGTTTTAAATGAAAAGGCTGGTCAGTCAGAACATTTGAACTGGTTGACACTTATATACCACTGGTATGTACCAAGGACATGTGTTCATTTTTTTAACACTTATTTTTCACTGGTATACATCATGGTTAAGTGCTCACATGTACTGGTTAGGTAAATAACATACCAGTTTTAAATGAAAAGACTGATTTACATCAGCAGTAAGAGCATTTGAACTGGTTGACACTTATATACCACTGATACGTACCAAGGGCATGTGTTCATTTTTTTAAACACTTATTTCTCACTGGTATACATCGTGGTTAAGTGCTCACATGTACTGGTTAGGTATATAACATAGCGGTTTTAAATGAAAAGACTGGTTTACATCAGCAGTAAGAACATTTGAACTGGTTGACACTTATATACCACTGGTACGTACCAAGGACATGTGTTCATATGTACTGGTTTGCCTAACCAATTAAGTGAAAAAACATACTGGTTTGAAATAAAAATATTGGTTTATAGTAATGTAACAGTTTTCTTTAAAGATAATAAAAACCTACAGTTTTCTTCAATGTTCTTTAACCATATATGTCTTTCATTGTAGGTGGAGCTCTTTCTCAACTTCAAAGAACAATACCCTGAAATTGTAATAAGGCAATGGGCGTTTGAGTACATGAAGCCATATTTTGTGCGGAAATTGAGAAACCGATATACTTGCTGTTGCATTTCACATGTTCAAATGTCCTTCCTAAAGGATGCCATAAATCACATGCGAAGTTATGTATTCGGTCTGCATGGAAAAGCTTGCCAATGTCAATGCAACATATGCAAAGACAATGGTGGATGCAAGGCACCAAAAAACCCTATCAAGAGTGTAACATCCTTATTGGACTCTATACTATGTCCAAAATCAGATACGTCCACCTTCCATGCCCTTGCCTGCTTGAGTGGTCAATGTAAAAGGTGTGGCCCAAATAAGTTAGACTTTTGTGCTACAGAGGCTGCATTTATTGCTAAAAAGATTGTGGTGAATACTTTTGAGGACCTAGAAGTAGGAACTGCGCGTGACGGTCTAAAGAAGAAAAGGAAAGTCTTGTCGCATAAGGAAATATCATGCCAAGATCTCTCAGTCATGTTCAAAGACCATCTTAAGAAATACATAATGCATAATTTTGTGTATAGATGGCAAGCAGAACAATATAAGGAATGTATACAAAGCTTTCTAGAAGATGTTGTTGTGTCAATTGTTGACTTTTCTGAAAATTATAGTTTCAAAGAACAAAATGAGATTCAGTCCATACACTGGTATTCAAATCAAGTAACTATTTTTGTGCACATAACATATTTCCGAATTGCAGGTAACGACATCACCCTAGATCAGTATTATTTCGTTTTTATTAAGCCTTCAATAGTTTATGATTTTTATATTATGCAGGTGACATACACAAGACAATTCACTTCTTCATTTTAGATGACAAGCAACATGACACACATTTTGTTCAACACTGTTTTCTGAAACATGCAGAATGGCTAAAGCAATTTGGTCTAAACATAAGGCGTCATTGGGTATGGTCTGATGGAGCATCTTCACAATTCAAAGCAAGAAGACCATTATATTTCCTTGCCAGGTATACCATGTTCTAACAAACATTATCTGAAGGTGGTTTTAATATAGAGACCTGTAATATTGGCATTAAAGTTGTAATAAAATGCTTGTCTAACATCAGTAATATTATAATACGTGTTTTTTTGGGTAATTTTATCGTGCCAAGAGTATATTAATCTTCTTCTATCCATTGAATAAAATGCAGATACAGTGTTTTTACGGGATGGAAAATGTCTTGGAACTTTTTTGGAACCGGCAATGGTAAGGGAGAACACGACGGTGCGGGAGCAGTGATAAAAAGGTCTTTAACTCAATAGCAATTGCAGCCAACCTGCCCAAAGATAGACTGTGCTGCAGATGTTGTGGCATTATTGAGACGGACCTTGTCAGATGGTGCTACAGCCACCTATGCATCCCAGGCCGGTTATGTAAGCAGGATTTTTTGGGTGATTGAATTGGGGGATGTCTAAAGGGGAAAAAGTTGGGATGTGAAGGCTGTAAAAAATATCCGCTCAATGCACTCTGTTTCTGCATATTCAAAGCATGATACAACTGCTTTGAGAACACGTTCACACTGTCTTGTTTCTGTAGTGCATGTAAACAGGAAAAGTGGAGGAGATGTGTGAGCAAGTCACACGTTCCTTTCTGGACATACCTTATTTTGAAGCCTACAGAAGAAGGGGAAGACGATGACGACGAAATAAATGAGGATGCAGCATATGAAGGACACTATGACACCCTCAGTCAAGCTCTTATTGTTGGTGATAATTTTGATTTTCCCACACCAAATGACAATGAAGAAAA
>NC_140936.1:130711890-130839390 GCF_014529385.1 Adiantum capillus-veneris
TTCTTCACCATATTTTCCATCAAATTTCTTGAGCAGTGATCCATTAAGGTCCAAAATGAGAACCCTACACTGGACGCTCAACGGAGGTGGTGTCCTTGGCCATATCAGTGGGATTCTTTTAAGTAGTCTATACCATAGAGGAAACACGAGCACTGCAGGAGACAACACGCAATTCCATATTGCACGAATGTCAGCCCTGCCATTCTACTTGTCAGCCCTTAACCTATCTGCAAGGCGCCATTCTTCAACTGAAAACATATCTACATATTCAAAATTACACAAGACGCAAATTTAAATATGCAATTAGGACATATCTATAGATTAAAATCATACAATAAAAATACACAATGTTCAAAAATTAGACACAAGATGAAAGAGACGTCGAATGCGAAAGAAAGTTATATTAATTTCAGAAGTGGTTACATAAAAAGAAACATAGGGGGGGCAAACTATAATCTTTTGCAGGCTCTGGGTTTAGGGTCAGAACTTGTGCCGGTATTCTGCATCTCCTTAGTGTCTTCTATATCCATCTCCTCTTCTGGCTGCCCCTGGGTCTCTTCCTCTTCCTTGCTTTTTTACTCCATTTCAGGCTTCTCATCTCCAGTCTTCTCAATTTTTTTTCTTTTTGCCTTTCTTATATGCTGAGCAAGGGTCTCCTCGGGACTTCCCTCCAGCCTGACATCTACACGACTATCAGCTTTAGAAAGCTGTGCAGCAAAAGATCACTTATTATAGCCATAATCAATTTAAAAACTTACTCTTGCCACGTTGGCCTCATTTTCTCGGGGTCTTTGATCTTGTCACCCGCACGCCAATGTCTAGCAACACATCGTCTTCCTCATTCTGGGTTTTGCCTTTAGCACCAGTCGTAATCTTCTCCTTGACCTCAAAATTTTGTTCTTTTTCTGTTGTTTCCGACACAGGTTTCTCAGCATTACCAGGTACATTTTCATCAAGCAAAACCTCCACAGGTGTCTTGTATGCAGGCGTCACTGCATCGTTCCTTGTGTCTTTACCGGCAGTAGTTCTGAAGCAGCTTGAAACATCAGAGAAGACAAAAATCAACCACCTGATTACCCATTGAAACAATTTTCTCACCTGTTTTTGGGCATGGTTCAAGTGGCTTCTTCTTTAGAAGGGATTGGTCTTCTGCAGAAATAACTCCGCGGCAATCCTTACGCATGCACTTTCCTTTCTCAGCCAAGTGAGCATAGCAGAATGCATGGTATGCATGTGAACAAGGCAATAGAACAACATGGCTTGAGCGATTGTGATCATGAATTTTTACACCACAACGCATTACACACATCAATCAGAACAACACTATGTCCAGGAGCTGAAACTCGTGCAGGCAAGACTATGATTTCAAGTAGCATTGGTTGACTAATCATGTCTGTCACACATGTTTTATAGAGACCAAAGGTTTCCTCACGCTCCAAGCATTTGGATAATTCTTCATGTAGGCAAGAGACCTCTGTTATCAGACAATGTCAAACAGGTATAAAATCGGTATGAATGCTTGAAAATCGGTATAATGATGTTATCATACCGGTATGATTACATCCTGCCGGTATGATGTTATCCCACTGGTATAATGTTATTATACTGGATAGTATAACATCATACCGGTAGGATAACATTATACCGGAAGCATAACATCAAACCGGTTGGATTTTATCATACCGGTCGGATCTAACAATACCGGTCGAATCTAACCATACCTGTAGGATGTTATCATACCGGTAGGATTATATCATAAATCCTACCGGTAAGATGTAATCATACCGGTAGGATGTAATCATACCGGTAGGGTATAATCCTACTGGTATGATAACATCCTACCGGTATTGTCGTCTACCCTTACCGAATATGATATAATCCTACCAGTATGAAAAATCATGCCGTATGGTACTTTGCAGGTATTATACTACAATCAGATGGAGTTAAAAGCATATCTGTGCCTGTTGTAGGGTGGCTTTTTCTTGGTCAAATTTTTCTTAGAGGCTGTCAAGCAAGCCTGTTGGTACATTGGCATCGTCAGGGAAGTGCATTCGGATGGTGTCAAGGGCACCCTCGCAACGGTGCACATCAGCAACAAATTTGACCACAGAATCCTTAGCCTTCTGACACTCGGTTGATACATTGTCATGAGATTTTCTAACCTCAACAAGAAGTTCTTGCAAGGAAGTGGATACTTCAACACTAAACGCAGACTGAGTAGTCGCAAAAAGCCCACTTCCGACTGGTGTACTTCCAGATGGGGTATTTACTAAGAAGATGGCAGAACCACTTGGGGTTCCTCTGGATACTTGGGAAGTCTCTAACTTCCATTGTTCTCTTTTCCTATCTAAGTGACCTTCATTGGTCACATTCTTCACCACCTCAGATGCAAACTCAGTCCACTTTACCGGACGTGTGCATACAAAATAAGCGTGCAAACTTGACTCCCAGCAGATAGTTTGGTGGTTTGGATTGGTACACTTGCTTGTAGAGCTGGTAGAGTGTCTTGTAGTGATCCGGCCTTGCTGTTTTTATCGGCACTTTTTTCTCCTTCACTGGAAGACACGTGAAAACTTTCATCCAGTCGGATATGGGCACATCTGCATCTGTCAACTTCCTAACATCTTTCCCCTCAAGACTTAACCCATATTCTCTGTGAAAATCCTCCTTTGTCGTGCAGAATGCCTTTAATGGCACCTCCGCATCCTTGGGGTGAACAAAGCAGCTGATTTTGGGAGGAGGCTGTAACTTCTGTCTCTGAAAGGAATAAATCCATATTCATTACTCAATGTATCGACACCTCAATACTCTACTACACATATAGGTCCGCTATACACAACAAAGAGAGAGACAGAGAGAGGTGACATACCTTCGTGGGAGAATGTCAGGTCTTTGTGGGGGAGACCTATCGGGCTGCATTCCTTGGGCTCTTTCTAAGGTTGCTATCCATAGCGAAGGATAAGCAGCATGCACAGGGGGCTGTAGAATGAGCTGAGAAAGGCGCAGAAGGATAAAGGCACAGAGATATGGAGAAGTCACAGTCATGAAAACATTCGACTGAACATTCATTCTAACGTGGGCTCCACACGTGTTTTTGAATCCTCCACACGATTTTTAAGATTTTGTATCCTCCATACGATTATTTAATTCAAACAATTCTTGCCCATAACACCAGTTTCATACCCCCTAAATTTTAAGCCTCCAAAAGCAACTTTCAACCGATTAAAACCGGGCCACCTATTCATGCATCCACCCTATACTCAAAAACCCTTCAGTCTCCTTTAGAGTCTCCCTACCTGCATAAGTGGTTGGGGCCACATATAGACTTTCAATATGCACCTGTACTTTGCTACTTGCTAGCTGATCCACCTCTTGATTCTGCTCCCTTCTTACATGCTTGAATTGGACCTCTTCAAAAGACTTTAGCATCTTCTTGATGGAGAAGAACCAATGCTTCAAAGAATCGCGCTTTACCTGCCATTGGCCTAACAGTTTCTTGATGACTATCAATGCATCTCCCTTCACTACCAACCTTGAAATTCCAAACTCTATACACTGCTTTAAACCCAAAAGCAGAGTGAGATACTCCGCCTCATTATCGGTATGGACATCCTCCAGATCATACGCCTTCAAAAATATAGCTTTACCGTGTGGGTCGTGTATCACCACACCTCCTCCTGCTTTCTATATTATCCTTCGATACGCTTCATCTAATCACATTGTAAAAGCATTCTCTAGGCTCCTCCTTAGCTTCATTTCTCACCACTCTTGGATAGGCCGGCAAATTGACGGCCTTGCTAACAAGAATGTTTGCCAAGTGAGACCGACTTGTGTGATCTACCTTGAACTCAAACTCGAACTCTTGTAGCTCCAACACCCATTTCATAATCCTCCTTCCTGGTTTCAAATGTAGCACTACCTCTGGCAATAGATTATTAGCTTGTCAACACAAAAAACTTGCGCACAATCAAATGCCCCTTGAACTTCCTGCAAGCAAAGACCAAATCCATCACCCATTGCTCTGCCTCGGTGTAGGTAGTCTCTCCTGGGCTAATCACCCTGCTCTTGAAGTGTATCAGCTTGTAGCTTCTCCCTACCTTTTGCAGTAGAACCGCCCCAATACCAACTGTGCCCACCGTCATAGACACATAAAAATTGTCCTCTCGATTGGGACGACATACTGCTGGCAACCAACTGACACAAAATCTCCTTGACCCTATCAAAAGCCTCCTGAGCTTCTTCATCCCACTCATAACCATGCACCTGTTGAGCCCTCTTTTGAAGAGGATGCACATATTGTGAGAACATCCAAAAGAAATGTGATAGATACTTCAGCTTATGAACAAACGAAGCCAAACCTTGAGCATCTGATGGTGGCTCCATCAACACCAACGCTTTCACCCTCTCGGGATCAACCTCTATACCGTTTTGCGACACCACATCACCCAACAGCTGCGCTTGAGGCTATGCTAGCTTACACTTCTTGGGGTTTAGCTGACCTCCTTCTTCATCAAGCCTTTGAAAGCATAACTGCAGCTTTGATAGGTGCTCTAATCTTGAACTATAGCAGTCGATATCATCCATAAAGATCCTGATAAATCGGCCCAAGTATGCACCAAATACCCTATTCATCCAATCTTGGAAGGTGGCACACGCATTCACCAATCCGAACGGCATCCTGCAGTAAGCGAAACAACCCCATGGAGATATGAATGTGGTCCTCACTTGGTCTTCGAGTGCAATCCCTATCTGAAAGTACCCTGAAAAGCCATCCATTATCGAGTAACTCTCATGCACAGCCACCTGGTTTAGAATTTCGTCTTGAAACGGCAATGGATAGTGATTCCTCTTGGTCGCCGCATTCAGTGGCTTGTAGTCGACACACACTCTCCATTTCCAATTCTTCTTAGGGGTTATAACCACTGGCGAGACCCACTCTGACTCTTTCACAGGGAATATGATGCCTGCATCCAGTAACTTATTGATCTCCTGCCAAAGGGCCTCCTTTTGGATTTCCCGTAGTCTTCTCAGCTTCTGTGCTTTAGGCCTATGCCCCTCCTTAAGAACAATCTTGTGCTCTACCCCCTTTGCACCACGCAAATGCTTGTACTCCGTCGCAAATAGATTTGGATAGGACTCACACAGTTGAACATAACCTAGGCTTTTCACCTTTGGTTAAATCTTCACTCAACATGCTTAAAACCTCCTCTATGCTTAAACCATGAGCTTGAGGCTGCATACCTTCTTCTTTAGGTGGGGGGTCGTCTATGGTGACTTCGAATAAGTCTCCGTCTATCTTCAGCATGTCGTCCTTGCTCTCCTCTTCCTCTATGCTCGTGTAGCCTTCATCATAACCCGTCTCTATCTCGTACTCGTAGCTCATCATGTCGCCCTCATCTTTAACTGCCATAGGATGAGAACGGCTCTCCTTGGTCTTCAAATCAAGCACAATATGCCTTCCCCTCTATTTGTCAGGCTAGGTGAACACTTTGCTCTCCCAATCCTGCTTATCTCCTATCGCCAAAAGCCATGGCCTACCCAAAATGATTGGATAAGCATTATCTCCTACCTTCATCACAAAAAAGTCTATTAGGCACTGTATGCCCATCACCTTGACCTTCACATCCTGAGCCACAACCAGACACCTGGCTTTAGTATGGTTAGCCATCCTCATGCGCACATTCGACTTGACTACTGCCTTGACTCCTGTTTCTTTCATGGCTGCTTCTGTCATGACACAAACCTGCGCTCCATTGTCTATGTAGGCCTATACCTGCATCCTTTTTTCTATAACAGCATCCACTAGCGGAAGAACGTCAGTGGGGTTACCTACCCTCAAAGCCATATTTCGCACTGCTTACACATTTCCCTTAGCTCTTGGCAGCCTGGTGCTAACACTTGTGGACCACTTCCTCCTTAGGTTTGGATTTAAAGCTAACAGCTGACCAAAAGTAATGTTTGCTTTCTGATTTTGAACATCACTTACCAAATTGTACTCACGATAGCCACGCCCTAATTGGAAATCCGCTTGCTTGATTTTGCGATGCCTCCTTCTTTTGCTAGGCTCGGGCTGCTCTCTACCTTCATACACCTTCTCTTTGCCTTTGCGAGCTCTGGTTTCCCGCTCTGTCTCCGTCCCTCTCTCAGCTCTTGCTCTCTTATTGGCCAAAATTTCGATATCCTGCTTATCCCCCCTGATAATATTCACTCTTGGGACTTCGCCTCTATTTGGTGGAGCTGGCTGCACAGGATTCTCCACCGCTTGCTCTCTTAAACCGTTGAATTGCCCTTGACCTCGACCTCTACCAAAAAGCGGGTAAATGCCTCCTCTCTCTCTCTCTCTCTCTCTCTCTCTCTCTCTCTCTCTCTCTCTCTCTCTCTCTCTCTCTCTCTCTCTCTCTCTCTCTCTCTCTCTCTCTCTCTCTCTCTCTCTCTCTCTCTCTCTCTCTCTCTCTCTCTCTCTCTCTCTCTCTCTCTCTATGGCTGAGGACAATCGGATGCATAGTGCCCCTCTTCTCCGCAATTGTAACACCTACCTGGCAGTGGCCTTGCCCTGCCACTTGCTCCTCTTGGTTGTCCCCTATCCATCACGCTGAGCCGCAACTTCTGCATTTGCTCGGACAAATCTTGCACCGTGCGCACCCAATTTTGCGACACAACAGCTACACCTTGGTTTCCATGATTTTCCTCGTGTATCGCCTCCCTCGGACTCTGCGGTTAAACATGGGCCATCGTCTCATAGCCTGACACACCATGTTCTATCTTCTTCTTTGTCTTTCTGCTCTTTGATCGGGCAATCGCTACCGCACCATTGTAATTATCTGGGGTTTAAAATCGACTTTTTCTTTCACCTTGGGGTGCAGACACGCCATGAACTTATCCAGCTTGAAGTAGTCTCCATTAGCCAATTTCATGGTGTCGCTAGTTCTACCCAACACTCTTCGAAATGACCTAAAAACAGATTGAATTCTTCACTTAAGTCTTGCTTAAGCGCCTTCAACTTCGCATCCATCTCGACTGGGGACGCCTCCTTGTGGAAGTCGTGAAGAAACCTCGCCCGTAGAGCCGTCCATGCTTGCTTTGGCTCGCGCCTCCCAATGCTTCATACCATGCTTTAGCTTTACCACGCATCACCAAAGGAAAATTCTATGCGTATATGTGTATATCCGGATTTTGAGCTGTATATGCGTATGCAACGATAGCATATACAGCTCAAAATCTGACATCCACTCGTCATGGCTCTCTTCGCCTGTGAAAATCGGTCCATAGCTTCTAGCTGCCATGACTTCCAACGCGAAAAACCACTTCTTTTTTATTAATTGGGAGCAATCAGTGTGCTACTCCGTGGGGCACCAGAATATGGAGAGGGGGAATGGGGGAACACGCCCGGCACAAACATAAGGGCCTCTCTATAGCTCAGGGTATCCACAGCACCCCTATTCTCTCACAAAACACCTTCAAAAATACACTTTACACTAGCAGACCACCGCCTGCTCAATTTCCACTATTCTCACACTCCACTAACCCACCACACAAAGTACACCTACTGCCACGGCCTGTCTCCACCCTTACACACACACACAGAGCCACTCAATCTTGCTCTCTCACACAAAACACCGTCGGTCCGGGGGGCACACACATCCATACAGCCGGAGCCGAGCGAAAACATGAAAGCATGAGAAAGAGAAGGGGGGAAGGGGAAACAACAGCAATCGGGGGCAACGGTGGCTTGATTGCACCTTAAAAGGCATGTACATTGGTTTGTACTGCCATCACCATGGCCATTTTCAAGAAAAAGTTACAAAGGGGTTTATCTATCAGAGAACTCCGCTTTGCAGGCTTCAAACGGCACCAAAAAAGTTCCTAATTTGACTAAAATTTGATTTTTATAAGGGGGGGCTTCAATTTTGGAATTTACACTTTAATTAGTCCACTTGGCATCTTGATTTGGCATCTTTTGGAAGGGGTAGCCGCTTTGCTTTTTCTTCTGCTCTCTCTTTGTACTTGGGGGGGTGCAATAGCGACATTGCTATTGCCCCTAATTACTTTTTATTTTTTATAATTTTCCTTCATTTTTACCCCTTTGGGGGGGCTAGCTTTGCACTGCCTCATTGGCCTAATTTTGTCCCTCTCTGTCCGACTTCTCTTGCCACTTCTCTCTTCTTTTAT
Source organism: Adiantum capillus-veneris (assembly GCF_014529385.1). Taxonomy (NCBI): domain Eukaryota; kingdom Viridiplantae; phylum Streptophyta; class Polypodiopsida; order Polypodiales; family Pteridaceae; genus Adiantum; species Adiantum capillus-veneris. The sequence continues at coordinate 130,720,060 of NC_140936.1, forward strand.
TTTCCCTCTTCTTTGGTCCTAGCCTTTGCCTCTGCTCTTTTGTCCCAGCTTTGACCCTTGGCCACCTTTTGTCCAAATCTCTTGACCTACCATTCACCAACCTCTTTCCTCTCTACTTCTCTCTCCCCTCTCCTTAGTCTGGCTTCCACTTTTGCCTTTTTCCTTTGCTCGGCCATGCCTTGGAATGGGCCCCTCTGCTTTGTCTTGTATGCCTAGCTTTGGAAAACCTCCTCTTTTTTTATCACTTTTAAGCAAGTGTAACTTGCTGCTCCCACGTTTGATACCCGAGCCGTAAGACCCGGCCTAAAGCTCATATTGATGGCTCAGATCTACGTAATCCTCGTTATCTCTTGACTTTCCCAGGCCCGCTCCGCAAGTCCGCCAAAAAACGAGAAAACCATCTGCAAACCTTTCACTGCCAAATGCTCCCAACTTCATCTTGTTTTATCTAGCGAACCGAGCATCCGATGGACAAACCGTCGATTCGTGTTAGCTCCACATGATGCACACTATCACCAAGAACCTTGGTGAGACCAAAAAGATGCCAGATGGCACATCCTCCAATGCGGTCATGTGGGCTCAGACCCGACCCTTCGAAACAATTTCAATCGACCATAACTTGCTATCCAGAGCTCCGATTCGCAATCCTAGAAGACAGGCATGCTCCATAATTTGAGCACTACACATGTATCCACTGACATCTGCCTGGGCCACCTGTCCCCAGCTGCCTTGTCTGTCGGGGATCTGCTACACACTTTACCTTTAAACTTGAGTATCTTGCACAGTGGGGCTCCGTTTGGCAAGCCGTTTGGACCGAATTCTAGAGCACACTGAACACTACATTCCAGAGCACTGATTTGGCATTTTGTATATTTTCATCGGTCATCCCAATTGAGCCAACTTGGAGCTTTTTTAGCCTAAAAAGTTGCATGGAGCATAAGCTTCCGCTATCCTTTGGCTGCCCAGGATCTTGGCACCTGCCCTAGCCTTCTGCACTGCACTTGCCTGCTGCCTCTACCTGGCAAAGACCATTTCCTAGCTTAGACCAACTTTGGCTGCACCAACGTGATATGGTAGTTTTACACATAGTTAACCCTAGAGATTGGGTACAAGTAGTTTTCAATTGTGTAATTTTATTGAAGATTTTATTGCCTTGTTTTACGCATTGGTTATTGTTGGGGTATAAATCCCAATGTGGTCGCCCAGGTAAGTGGGCGGGCCGCCAGGTATGTACACATATTCTTTTGTAAAAACCTAATAAGAACTCACTATGCTCTACACATTACAGTAGAGCGAGTTCACCATATCGTCGTGCTCTTCTTCTCGCACTCTCTCTCGCGTCGCACTTCCGCTCGTACTCCTTCAACTGGTATCAGAGCTCAGATCGAGGCTCGGGGCAGCACTGCAGGACGCTAGAGTCACCAGCTTAGATTGGAGTGAAATTCGACAGGCGAAGACATGGCCCCAAATCTTGTGGGAGGGCCAGAAGGTCTTGGTGTTCTCAGAATTTCATTCTGAGGTCATCTCGGCCACCGTTCGGCTTCGACAAAGTTCTGCGCAGGCCATTTTCGACTACGTGGTCTCGACGGGTGCAGATCCGACTCTGCAAATTTGGGGTTTTCGGCCTACGACTGTAGGCGTTGAGGATATCGACACTCCCAGAGTGTTGATTTGTGGCTGTCTACACATCGAAGGATGGCTCACAGTTCTTGGAGGCATGTCACATACGACACGGGCGCATCTACACACAAACTGTAGGCGACATCCACTCGTTCATCAGGTAGCTTGCGTTTGCTGCTTGATATTCCAGATTTCATCCTGACATTGTAGGTACTTCCACATGGGATGTATTGTCAGAGATGATGTATGTCTGTTGAGGGTTTGCTGGCTGTGAGTCACGCAGCAAACAACCGCCGCAGCGGTTACAGCATACAGTGGGAAATTTGTGGATGTATGACTTTGTGGGAAGTCTATGCACTGTTAGATTTACTGCAGCCTTTGTTGAGGGTCGAGTGAGGTTTTATTGAGCTTGGGGATTCTCGAATGTTGAGATCCTTTCGGTGATACAGGTCTTGGAGCGATCCCTCGAGCACCCTTAGATAGGCAGCTAGGATGTATTGATTGTGAGTTAGACAGTTGGGATTGCATCTTTGCTTTACTGTCGTTGAGGCATTGTCGCAGTCTATGCTTATAGGACAGTGACAGGACAGTGAGAGACAGTACAGGTGCAGGACAGGTTTACCCGCAACTTACAGTGTCAGAGAGACAATGTGTTTTTGGTCTGTTTTTTAGTACACCAGAGCCATTTTACAAAGGAGACTCTGCCGAAATTTATGCAGAATCTGAAGCTTTCTTGGTTCATTTGACAGGTTGATATTGGTTCAGAGGTCAGTTTACAGGGGAAACTCTGCCGAATTTTTCCCAGGAAAGTAAAACACTGTGAAGCGTAGCTATGGCTGGATCACAGGACACTGCTCTTTACAATATCAAGAAGCTGGATGGAACCAATTTCCCATTGTGGAAGAAGCAGATTTGGCACGTGTTGGTACAAAAGAAGCAGATAAAACCTATAAAGCTCAAGGGGATAAAACCAGAAGATATAAACGAAGATGAATGGAGCGAAATGGATGAATTGGCACTTTCTACCATTATGCTGACTTTGGCAGAAAGCGTTTACTTCAATGTAGCAGACGAGATGTCGGCTTATCAAGCATGGTTAAAGCTGAGTGATCTTTATGAGAAGCAGAGTGCAGCTTCACAGGTATACTGGCTTAAGAAGCTTATTGACTTGAAGATGAAAGAAGGGACACCTATGTCCAATCATCTAAATGAATTCAACACAATCTATAGTCAGTTGTCAGCTCAAGGTGTCAAGTTTGATGAACCTGTTAGAGCTATGTTCCTATTGATCACATTGCCGGAAAGTTGGGACACTTTTCGCACAGCTTTGAGTAATTCTGCACCTCCAGATGGTTTGAACATAGCAGGTGTAGAAAGAAGTCTGCTTACTGAAGAAACCAATAGAAAGACAATGGACAAAGGCAAAGGAACAGCCTTAGTTGTCAGGGGAAGGACCAAAGAAAAGTACAAAGGTGGAAAGAGGAATCAGTCTCGTAGCAAGTCCCGCAGTGCTAAAGGCAAGAGTGACATAGAATGCTACCATTGTGGCAAGAAGGGTCACATGAAAAGAGACTGCAGAGAATGGAAAGCAAAAAAAGGCAAAGAGAAAGTTGAAGACCATGGTGAGAACAACAAGTCCTCAGTGAAGATTCAAGAAATAAATGTGACAAACACTGTTGCAGAGGATGACAGTCTAGTGTCAGGAGACATCTACTTCTTGAAGAATACAATGGACTCAACTCTTCTTACAGCATCTGATGGAAATGCACTGAGTGACTAGATTATAGACTTAGGAGCATCACTTCATGTGTCTCCAAACAAGGAGTGGTTTACCTCTTATGTGACCACTAAAGATCATGTTCGGCTAGGCAATGGGCAGACATGTGAGATCTTAGGTGTTGGAGATGTTCAATTGAAGTTTCAGAATGGCTCTTCTTTCACGCTGAAGAATGTGAGACATGTTCCCGCAATTACAAAGAGCTTGATCAGCACAGGTTTACTTGATGATGCTGGCTACGTCACCACTTTTGGACAGAAAATGTGGAAGATATCCAAGGGTTCTATGACAGTAGCACATGGAGTAAAGTCTGGAGGACTTTACATGATGTATGTATCAAATGTCTCTAAAAATGTAATCAATGTAACCGAGCAGCCGAACGTTTCTTTGTGGCATAGCCGGTTAGGACATATGTCCAAGAAGGGAATGGAAATCTTGTCTCGTTCTGGTTATTTGCCTGGATTTTCATTTAATGATTTTGAATTCTGTGAACATTGTCTGTATGGTAAGCAAACACAGCAGCCACATAAGCATAGAAGCAGTAGAAGAGATACACAGTTGGCACTTGTTCATAGTGATTTGTGTGGACCTATGCCTAACCTATCTCTAGGGGGAGCTTCTTACTTTATGACATTTATAGATGATTACTCGAGGAAAGTATGGGTTTACTTTCTCAAGCACAAGGATGAAGCGTTTAGTGTTTTCAAAACGTTTGTGACACTTGTGGAGAATCAGAGTGGCAAGAAGCTTAAATGCTTACGCACTGACAATGGTGGAGAGTATGTTTCAAAGGCCTTTCAGGACTTTTGTGAGTCAAAAGGTATAAAACGTGAACTTACTGCTCCTTACAATCCTCCTCAAAATGGTGTTGCTGAGAGGATGAATAGGACCATACAAGAGAAGGTCAGAAGTATGTTGTCTAATGCACAGCTGCCAAATGGGTTTTGGGCTGAAGCTGTATCAACAGCTGTTCATCTTGTAAATAGATCTCCTAGCAAGGTTTTGCAGAAGGATTCAGTGCCAGAGATGGTATGGTCAGGCAAAATGCCCTCATACAAGCATCTCAGAGTCTTTGGCTGTGAGGCATATACTCACGTTCCAAAGGAATTTAGGAACAAACTTGAGCCAAAGAGTAGAAAGTGCATCTTTCTAGGCTATGGTAATTCTGGTGAGATGGGGTACAGACTTTGGGATCCCGAATCCAGAAAGGTTGTCCGCAGCAATGATGTTCACTTTAATGAATCCAAATATCATTCTAAACCAGAGAGGGTTGAGGAGATTAGAAGAGTTGTCTTCCAAGAAGATGGACCTGCACGTGCAAGACAAAATGTCAGGGCTCAAGAGGAGCAAGGACAGGATAGAGTGGAACCACAGGTTGTGGCTGAGCCTGAGCCACCTATTGTGCGTAGATCTGGACGTGTCACGCGACCTCCTGATAGGTTTGTTCCATCTATGAACTATGTCATGTTGACTGATTGCAATGAGCCTTCATGTTACAAGGAAGCAGTGCAAATGAAGGACTCCGGAATTGGAATTGGCAATTGGCCATGCAGTCAGAGATGACAGCTCTGCATAAAAACCAGACATGGAAGCTAGTTAAATTACCACGGGCAAAAAGGCTCTACCTTGTAAATGGGTTTACAGGTATAAGATCACCGCTCATGATAGTCAGCCAAAGTACAAAGCAAGGCTTGTTGCCAAGGGCTTTAAGCAAGAACAAGGCATTGACTTTGATGAAGTCTTCTCTCCGGTGGTCAAGATGACTACATTGAGATGCTTTCTTGCATTGGTTGCCATATTAGATTTGGTGTTGCACCAAATGGATGTCAAGACAGCGTTCTTGCATGGTGATTTAGATGTGGAAATTTACATGCAGCAGCCAGAAGGGTTTGTTGAGAAAGGCAAGGAAGATTGGGTATGCCAGTTGTTAAAGAGTCTTTATGGCTTAAAACAATCACCGAGGGCATGGTACCATAAATTCCACAAGTTTATGCTTTCTCAAGGCTACAAACGTAGTGAGTTCGATCACTGTCTATATACAAAGAAGGCTAAGGATGGCAGTTGGCTGATCCTTATTTTGTATGTGGATGACATGTTGATTGCTGGCAAGCACTTGGAAGAAATTTCAGCTTTGAAGTCAAAGATGGCAAAATCGTTTGACATGAAAGACATGGGTGAGGCAAGTCATATACTTGGTATGCGCATTGAGAGAGACAGATCAAAGAAGTTGATTTGGTTATCTCAAACAGAGTATATTGACAAGGTTTTGCAACGTTTCAATATGGAGAAGGGAAAGGCATTGAGTGTTCCATTGCCACCATATGTGAAACTTAGCAAACAAGATTGTCCTGTGTCTGAGGAAGAACAGGCTGAAATGGATAAGATTCCATATGCGTCTGCAGTGGGTAGTTTGATGTATGCAATGATTGCTACTCGCCCAGACATTGCATTTGCAGTGGGAGTAGTAAGTCGATACATGTCAAACCCAGGCAAGAAACATTGGGAGGCAGTGAAAGGAATATTGAGATACCTGAAAGCTACAAAGAGTATGCGTATATGCTATGGGAGTCAGGAGCTAAGTGTAAAGGGTTTTACAGACTCAGATTATGCAGGTGACTTAGACAACCGAAGGTCTACGTCAGGGTATGTCTTTACATTGGCTGGTGGAGCAGTATCATGGCGTTCTAGATTACAAGATTGTGTTACTCAGTCTACTACAGAGGCTGAATATGTTGCAGCATCAGAGGCATGCAAAGAATCAATTTGGCTTAATCGACTAGTAACAGATTTGGGAATCAAAGAAGAGATGCCTGTGTTATATTGTGATAGTCAAAGTGCTATACAATTGGCTCGCAATCCAGTTTATCACTCAAAGACAAAGCATGTGGATGTGAAGTATCATTTCATCATGGAAATGCTCGAGGATAAGCAACTTCAGCTTGTCAAAGTTCACACCACAGAAAATCCTGCTGATCTACTTACAAAAGGACTTCCCTCAGAGAGCTTTGCGCATTTTCGCAAGCAGTTAGGTGTAGGGTAGTACATCACTTCTCTACATCTCTTGTATATTAGCTTGTATAGTAGCTTCTCTCACACTTAAAGTACCACATTGGACTTTAAGTGGGAGGTTGTTGGGGTATAAAGCCCAATGTGGTCGCCCAGGTAAGTGGGCGGGCCGCTAGGTATGTACACATATTCTTTTGTAAAAACCTAATAAGAACTCACTATGCTCTACACATTACAGTAGAGCGAGTTCACCATATCGTCGTGCTCTTCTTCTCGCACTCTCTCTCGCGTCGCACTTCCGCTCGTTGTTGGGGTATAAAGCCCAATGTGGTCGCCCAGGTAAGTGGGCGGGCCGCCAGGTATGTACACATATTCTTTTGTAAAAACCTAATAAGAACTCACTATGCTCTCCACATTACAGTAGAGCGAGTTCATCATATCGTTGTGCTCTTCTTCTCGCACTCTCTCTCGCGTCGCACTTCCGCTCGTACTCCTTCAGTTATATAAGGAGTGCATTATGTACTATGAAAGATTGTTAGTGTATGAAATGGCCAATCATAGATATTATTGCATTCGTGTGTGTTTTGCAAATAATGATCATCATTTCAATGTAAAAGTTGATTATTCTTTGTAGCATGTGAAAATAGATGTGTCTAATTGTTTGCAAATCACAGAGGATGTATAACTAGTCATCATATTTATAATTGCATTGAAAAATTCTAAGCATTGTTGTATCGATAATTCCATGTAGAGAGTGCATTGCAGTTTGTATGTTTGCTCACAACATATGTGATCAATATGTTGATTGACTAGAGTGCATTGAATACTTTGTGGATTTGATTGCTTTCTTAATGATTGCAAATCTCATAATGTGGATTGACTAGAGTGCATTGAAAATCTCCTACTATATAGATTTGATTGCTTTCTTAGTGATTGCAAATCTCATAATGTGGATTGACTAGAGTGCATTGAAAATCTCCTACTATATAGATTTGATTTCTTTCTTAGTGATTGTTTTTTAATATATATTTAAAATAAAAAAGTTTTTAAAATTAAACATCTAGTTCTTATGCCTTCAGTATTAAATTGAAAGCAATGTAGCAAAATGTCGGCACAAGTGGTACGAAAAAGGCAAAGAATAAAAAAGCTCCTGGCAAAGAATGGGATTATACTCACAACATATGAGGTCGACATATGGAGTGGCAATGTAAATTTTGCTTCACCACAAAATCAAGTGGTGCACATGTATAAGGGGCCATTTTTGGGTAGCCTTACAAAGAATTGTAAGAAATGTGATCATCCTTAGGCGCCTACATTTGCAAACCCGACAGGCACTATGAGATCATTTCATTTCAAGCCTTGAAGGTAGCAATCAGCTGGATGAGAATAGTAGCATCAATCCAGTGGAGATGTTGCGCCGACATATCGTAGGCTAGTGTACGTCTACCCTGGCATGTTATTCCACACGTCCACCTCCCACATGTCCACCAATGCCCACTTCTCACACAATCTTAACCATTTGGATCTTTTGGATCCCACTAACATGTTTGATGATCCTGTTATGTCCATTCTCTTTTCTATCATGTTAAAGTCTCCCACCAGGAGCTAATCCCCTTCCACTTGAATGTCTTTCAGGTGTTCCCATAGCTTTGCTATTTCCTTTGTTGAGCACGGTCCAAAAAAGTTGATGATGGTAATATGCTTACCTGCCCATTGATCTTTACTCCTAGATCTCTCCTGAAGAGAGATTGAAAACCACCCTTGGCTCTAAATCCCTGTCCACAATAGAGAGGAAACCACTATAACCACCAGCTCCTTCTCCATAAAAGACTAGCTTCTTCCCCACTTCTTGCTTCCTTTTATTGGAGACATCAAGGTGATTCTCTTGAATAGCCCAGCATTTTCCTTGCCTTTTCTCACTTCCTCCCAGAAGAGGGATATTTTCTTCTAGGTTTTAAGCCCCTTCACATTCCATAATTGAAGAACAAACTCTTCCATTATTGAGAACAGGGAATGACCTCCTACACTTGCAGGAACTCTTCTTCCGTGTTCTCTTTTTGGTTGTATTTATCCATTGGTCCTTAGCCATTCCCCTCAGCTACCATTAGGTTTTCCAGGTTGGCATCTTGGAGAGCCTCAAAGATATTATTATAGAGGAAGGGGGTTTTAGAAGTATGTGGCGGGGCTTCTTTCATTTTTCCAATTTCCCTTGCCTGGGATTTGAATCGCTTGCATGAAATATTAGAGATATCTACCATCCTTCATCTTTCTTTCTATATGTAGTTGATAAAATATTTTTTTCATACATTGGGGATGTTGTTTTTTTTTGGGCAGCAGATGTGAATAAGTATCTAGGAGTCGCCTTTTGATTTCTATGATGGGCATCGCTGAGCTTCTCTGAGTTCTCTGGAGCTACCTTGCTTGAACTAGGTTGCACATTCTCTCCTATCCTTTCATTCCTCTTCAATGGCAAAGTCATTGTTTCATAATCAATTTGGAACGTTTCAAGCATGAATTTCCTAGCTACCATGCTTGGGGCATGGCCAAGGAAGATACGCACAATCTAGAAAAGTGCCCAAACTTGTTACACTTAAAGCAAGCACCAAATAAGGTGCGAAAGATAGACCTTAAGTCTGGCCCCCACATTCACCACTCGATTCAAAGACTGGGGAATTTTGAGATCCTACCAAGTACATACCTTATTGGTGGCAATGCCTACTACTCTGCTAATGGCACAAACTGAGGGAGGGCTATTTCCACGTCTCTCAAGTTGTTTCTCAACCACATCGGGGGATCGACAATTTCTACCTAATGCATGCTTTTCACCACCGCCCTAGAACCCGTCACTTGTACATAGCTAGATTGAAAATAAAGAAAATTTAAAAAAGAATTCCTTCATCTTACATTGTGGAGCTATAAGGCAATGTGCGAGATGCTAGTATGGATGGACAATCTAATACAAGGAGCTTGGGATGGAATGACTGACAAAGTTTTAGTGATGTCGAATAGGGTGCACCCTTGGAATGCAACTGATGCTCTGGGAGGGCATGTGCAAGAAGGTAGTCTTGGGAGCCTCGAAGTTTTCTTCCTTCCGCCCACGAGAACCAACCATCTGATGTGGGCCATTCTGCTCTTGGCTCATATAGAATACCGGAAAGAATCAAGTCTTTTTTATCATTTTTTCCATTGTTTTTTGAGTGAAATGATTCCCCTGTCATATCTAGGACCCCCTAGACCCCCCTCCATGACTTCCCTTTCCCACCTACCCTCAAATTTTGTGGAAACCAATTGGGACCTCACTTTGGAGCCATTTGTGGTGAAGGAACTCGTATTTTTGGTGTTTTTATATCACCTAGTCTTCTCTTACTTTGCCATAGTTATCATCTTGATCACACACATTTAGTCTTGCAAAAATTTCTCTCATTTCCCACTCCTATGCAGCCCTCTCAAGCTTCCATGACTGCACCTCTTCCTCTTTCCTTGCTTGTGAGTGAGTGCATTGATAAACCATACATTATCTATGCCTAAAATCACATAATAACATGAGACCATTGTACATCCCCACAATCCATTACAAGATCTACATTATCCCATTAAAATCAGCCACAAAAACACACAAAAATCCACCATCTCTTCACCTCTAACCCAAGTCTCACTCTTCCTCACACCCATGCATCTACCTCTCTAGCATGGCCCATTCATCTCTCCTCTCTACCAAAGAAGTGAGATAAATGTCCAATATCTTCTAAAATCCTCAAGGTTGAAGATCAATCTCTGCAAGTAAGTGGTGAAAGATCACCATTTCAAGTGCCAAGGTGAAGCATCAAGGAGGTCAAGGCGGCGGTCCCAGAGGCATCTCAATCTGCCCCCCCCCCCCCCCCCCCCCCCCCCCCCCCCCCCCCCCCCCCATTTTGGCCTTTAATTGTAATCAACCCTAAATGTAATCAAGTGGGAGAGGCTATATAAAGAGCCCTCACCTTGCTCAAGGGGAACTCAACCCCTCTCCTTGGTAGTATGTCTTAGTTATGCCCTATGCAACACTAGATTACTGCTTGTGTAGTGTTGCGTTAGGATTGTTCATGTGCTTGTGTGGGTAGCTTTGTTGGCTTTGTGTGTGATTGCAATGGTTTTCCACTCCATTCCATCTTCAGGAGTGTAACTTTCTTAAGTTCTTGGATGTTGGTGTGTGTGTGGGTGAGAAGATTGATTGCAAATGTTGAATGTTGTGGATGTATAATCTAGATTAATTTATTGGTGCACCTCTATTATTCATCTCTTTCCTTCCCCTCTCCCACTCCCAGCCACATTTTCTTCTTTCCTCCTCTCTTCTCTTCCACTCTCTCTTTCCATTTTTCTTCTCTCTCTTCTTCTCGCCCCCCCCCCCCCCCCCCCCCCCCCAAGCTCTCGCACACACTCGCTTCTACGTGCACCATTGCAGCCATTGGTAGTATTAGTTAAGAGAGGATTTGAGTAGGCATCATGTCAAATTTCTCATAGCATAAGAGTGCTTCCCTCACCCTTACTTTCATCTAATCTAGAAGGATTGTGCACCTCCATTGTGCATAAGGAAGATAGCTCGGTGAGGCTGCAACACAAGCATTGTGTAGAGGTCACTGTGCTTGAAAGTTGTCCCTCACTACCCATACCGGGCACATATCAAGGAATGCAACTCCCAAGGGAGCACACATATTGTGAACAATTTAGAAATAACAAGCTTTTGGCAAGAACTTTGGCAATTGCACTACGAAGAATCCTTTTGCCAGGTACTAGTCACACTCATGATTTGGCTTGGTGGGTTGGTACGGACCTACAATTTAGGTGAGTGATCACGGATCATGGATCGCAACCCAAGTTTGCAAGGGTACAAGGTTTCAAAGTGATGCTTTGAAAACATGTCACTTTGAGGACAAGCACTTGTTTTAGCCAGCTGCTTCACCGCAATCCACGGATCGTGATCAATCCGTGAGGCTATCTAGTAAGCATTAAGGTATAAAATCTACGGATCGCGACCCATAAGAAGGAAAGAAAAAGAGGCAAAAAAGAAAAGGAAAAAGAAGGAGAAGAGAAAAGAGAGAGAGAGAGAGAGAGAGAGACAGAAGAAAAGAAAAAAAAAACATAAATTCATAGTCCTCTCTTTGGAGCTTTGGTTTGGGACCATATCACACCAACTCCGGTTTTTGAGGTATGGCCATGGATAGCGTACACAAGCCTACTCACACAAAGGTGATAGTGGGGTCTCAAGGGGGGAAAAAAGACCCCTTCATGGCAGGGAGGACAGATGCTCAAATGTGGTCAAAGCCTAGCACAACGGGGGCATCCAGGGTGGCATTTCTAGGTTGAACAAGGAGGTACTAATAAAGCACAAGGTGCAAATCAATAAGGAATTTTCTGAGATAATGGGTGCATTGTCCTTGAATAAACGGATGCTAGAGAAAGGAGAGGCACCCCCCAAGGCGTTGGATACTGCCAAGGGGGATAAGTCCTATCAAGTTTTAAAGAAAGTGTCAAAGTGGAGGATCCTTTCACTGTTGTGGTCCCTCTATCCCTGATTAAGAAACAACTCATTGAGATGGCTAAATCTACATTGGTCTTTGAATTCATGGATAGTGTACTAGCCAAAGCCCAACTCAACTAGATTTCTATCCCCAATGTCTTGAATTAGGGGAGATATGTGTCCATCAGTGAGTAGGAGCTAGAAGCGCATGTCGCCAAGAAGCTAGAAACAAAAACCCTCACTCCATAGCCTGGATCACCCCAGAGAAGACGAATGTTGAATCAGAGCCAAACCTACTGCAGCCAGAGATCAACAAGCATGCACTAATCATCACCCCCTAACATCGCCCCTGCATTTCTCTCAGACCCCTTGTACCCTTATGACACCATAGCTTCGAACAAAGCTATAGAGGACACTTGTAGTAACCTTAACTTACAGAACACGATCTCATGAATAGGTGTTTTTCTTGTGAAAAAGAACATCTCCATAGAAACGCTACTAAATGCGTGTATGCATAGACATTGATAAGGCTAAAATTACCAAAGAAAAAGTGGCTTTTGTGCTTACCAAACTTGCTTATGCTACTACTATATCTAACTCTAGCCTTGAACCAATCTACCATGCATACTACTAGACCATGTTTAGCTAGAACTACCAAAAAGATTGTACATTATTGGCACTAAACCATGTTATGCAATCATTTCGGTCTTTCATGGGATTAATAGAGATTATCAATAGTTGGGGTGGCCTTGTACTTACATATACACACAAGCACACACAAATATACATATCTATCTAAACAACACACACACATACACACAGTACACACACACCCACACACAAGATAACCTTTTCACTTTCTTCAAATGTCTCTTGGGCAGTAGTCACAGTTGTCATTTATCATTTGAGATATCTCTCAATAGACTCTATAGTTGTTTTTTGACTGCTTTTAGTTGTTCACTACCTGACCCTTTCTTCATGGTATGAGTGCAAGGCTCTAATTTGTACATTATCTTCTTTGTGGGTTCTTTCTCATCTTGAGTTGTCCCACCAATCATATAAGCATTAAAAACAAGTACACACACACAAACAAACAAACCATCTCACAAATGTATGTGTGTATACAAAAAAACTATAGCACCCATGAAAATATTACAGTAAACATTGGAGTGCTAGAAATTATGTTTTTTCATCATATTTAATCTTTGTTCATCTAGGCATAAAAAGCCTTCTCTTTTAAAGCTAGGGAGTACTTCATAAATCATCAAACCCCTTTTCTTCAATACAAAATTGAATCCTCAACAAAATTTAATTATATTTCATGAAAATATTCAAGGATTTAGAGCAGAAAGATTATATTTACTTAAATTATATCCAGCTTGTCTAATCAACCAATTTTAATTTTGAGTATGCAGACCCTCTTCATGATTTGTTTGTTGTGAAGAACTTGACTAGAGATACTAGAAATTCTGGCCATGTTTATACATACCAACTCAAACAATGCTACGGGCAACGCATCCTCTCCCAAAATCATCTTATATCACTACTTTTGTGGAAACGGTAAATGAAGTTTCTCTTTGAAAGAGTGTGGGCTTTAGCTCTCGCATATCATTTCTCACCATCAATTTTCAACATTACACATGCTTGCGTAAATGAGTGTTGTAGGTCATGATAAGAAGAGAAGATACTCATGATTTTTTATACATAACAATTTTCTATTAAATATTTATCATATTCATAATTAGGGTATGTTATACTATTTGGAGAGCATATATAGAGCTATTCATTCAATAGTTTTGGTATGCGATACATTGAAGTTGTTGAATATGCATGATCAAGAAATGTTCAAACAATAAGTTGGCTTATATCAACTTTCTTTGAACCGTGCAAAGCCATACAAGGCTAAGTGCCTTGAGAAGGGCATGCAATTATACATCCTAAAAGGTAAGGAATTGGGCTATTCTAGTTGGTGTCTAAGGTCATTATTTCAGTACAAATATGCATGGGAATATTATGGTTGTGTAGATTGTAATAAGTGGTCACCACCATAGATGGATCTCGAGTAGAGCGCTCCACATGCTTCTTCACAGGGCATCCATCCATACTACATCTATAATAGCTTCTGCAAAATGGCAAACCAAGTGATGCATTATGATTTACAATTCTTAGCTTTGAGCATGCCTAAAGTCACCTATGCAATTTTCTTAAGGAACTATCTGGTTGCTAGAGAGTTACTTTGGATGGGAAAAACACGGGGGTCGCCTACAATAGATACCTATCATGTGGGTTCAACTATATACCATTTTTTATTTCAAATCAAGTTTTTACTTACAATGGGGTATCATTTAAGGAACTTCATTTTTTTTAAACAAATTGAATATAAAAAGGGGTGTGATATAATCATGAAAAACTTTCAAATAAGGGATTTTTATATTACCTCTTGAACGCACGTGATATAGTAGTTTTACATAGAGTGAACTCCTCGAGAAGACACAAAATGCTCACTCATTAGCTGAGTTACAAGAAGCAAATGGAGAGTCTCATTTGGGTTTATGAGAAGACACGTGTCTAGGCAAACTCATCATTACATATGGAAAAAGCCATGTTGGTTATCTATGCTATATATATATATATATATATATATGCTCTTGCCATATCCCATGTGTTCTTGTTGAGTTGATTATAAAGCTTCTAAGGCTACTCTTATGATTATTTCTGTCATTTGCTTTAAGTACTTGATATTTACATTGTCAATTCTGTCAAACAAATCAAGACTCGCCAAAAGCATTTTTTCTAGCCACAAAAACAATTGGCAGACTTAAAAGTCTGTTGGTTCTTAGGTTAAAATTTAAAGGATTTCTTGGCATTCACACTAAAACTTGTAAAAGTTTACCGGTGTTCTCCAAGGTAAGCTCAAAACCTAGCCGAAATTTGGCACTTTTAGCAGGTTAAAAATACGCTAAACCTTTTTGCGAACACTAATACAAATGGCTGGCCTATGATATGCATTGAGCTGCAGGAATCAACACCATGTTGTATGTAAGCTGCATTTGATTTTGTACCTGGGATGCTTGCTGTTTTTTACAGGTTTTTGGCCATATTTGCGCCACTTGTAGCCGTCGTGAAGGATGTCGATGTCGCTTTTCGTCTCCAAAGCCACTTTTGGCTGGGTCATCTTCTCCTTCTTAGGAGGGGGAATGATCCTACAACTTGATTTCAAGCAGGGAGGCAGGTAAGAAAATGGGCTGTCCAAATGGTAGTCTACATGCAGAGCAAATGACCTACCTTTGATTGCCGTTGCAAAATTGTACATGTGCTGGCGCTGAAGACGAGACATGAGAGCTTGCAGCAGGCGAGGGCCATAGAAGCTGCGCCATCCACTCGTCAAGCGTATGGCTAGCAGCTGCAGCCGCGTGATCGTCTTCTACCTTCGTCATCGTCTTGCTCTGGAGACGAAGCAGAGGACCTCCTGAGCTTTTAGTGAGTCGGGTCCTGACTCCTGAAGGAAGTATAGGCTAAAGGAAGGTGCGGGTGAGAATAGACGGCTTGACTCTCACTTGCGTGTTGGAACTTGCTTGACTCAAGGTCGCCACCCCTCAGCACTAAAGGGCACCAGCAATTAAAGGAAACCCAAGCGGTGGGATCTACGACGGGGAAACTAGGACACGTAGATCGGAACGCACGCAGCCTTAGGATGACCCATAGTAAATTAGGACACGAAAAAGTAAACTTGAACACGTAGGGAACTTGTTTGCGTTTTCTCATCATGCATATGTTTGGCATCATGGTCAACATGCGCACACGGGAGTTTTGGATAGGCCACAAGCCTTGCATGGCCCCCAACCTAGTTCGAGTCTCGTGTGCGACACCTTGCGCCCATTTTTTTGAGCCCTTAAAACTCCTTGAGATTCGCCACCCTGCCCTTCAATTTTTCAAGATTTAATGATTCTCCCCGCTCTAACAATTTTTTTAATGTAAACTTGTGGTCCCACTCAAGCTCGAAAGGAAGGGACTTTAAGTTAAAGTGAAATTGCTTCCACACGGTGGGTTTTTCGTAATTCACCATCAGTGTTCGAAAAAAATGTGTCTCAACTTAATATCGTGTCGTTTAGATTTCAAGAATGTTGGTTGAGGGAAAGTGCAAAAGGAGAAATTCCGTCCCAAAATAGATAAAAATTGTGTAAAATTTTAAAATAGTAACCTTATTTTTATAAATTTTCTCTTGACGAATTCAAGAAAAGAAATTTTGTACGTATGAGAAAATGGTTTTTCCCGAACACTGCCCACCATACTCCTTTGATTTTGCATTCCACGCACATAAAGGAATTCCCTTTATTTGCACAAGACCCAATAGCAAGAGAGATTTTTTTATTTTCATTTTTTATAGCAAAACTCACAATTGTCAGTGGATTATAATAGCAAGAGAGATTTTATGAAACTACGCTCAAACTATCCAAACTATTGCAAAAAATGAAAAAGTTTCACAAAAGGAACAAAGACTTCCCATATTTACAATGTCAACCCCTTTTTAAGTCCTTGTTTCTTTTGAAAACGTACTGTGTGGGAGCGCTCTAAAACTAAATGAAAAGAGAACGTGCACTAGGCACCTAAGGGAAAGGGAAAATTTTCATTTGCTATCTTTTTCTAAACCGTAGCATTGCTGGGAAATTGTGAGTATAAAGAGTATTTCTACATTTCACATTCATATTTCCTTGATATTGCTAAAAAGGTGTGAGAATTGTGTGACCTACGTTTAGTAGTATTTTCGTAATTTATCTAATATTATAAGTACGTAGGGGAATAGGCTCTTAGTGTACTTTTGACAGGGAGCTCATATTTACACCCCTAAAATGGACAAAATATCCCAAAAATGGTAAAATGTCTTGCAAAAAGTAACCTTCTAGTGGTCCCCCCAAAAAAACGTACACACTCACACCCTTACCTCAAAACCTCCCCCCCCCCCCCCCCCCCCTCCTCTCTCTCTCTCTCTCTCTCTCTCTCTCTCTCTCTCTCTCTCTCTCACACACACACACACACAGGATTGGTTATGCCATTTTCCTCTTGAATAACAAGTCTTGAGTTTAACTCTCGTCGGTTAGAACTTTGAGGTCTCTTGGGATAGTTTCCCACAACGTTGAAAATTCTCTTCTTCTTATTCTTCTTCTTCTTCTTCTTCTTCTTCTTCTTCTCTCTCTCTCTCTCTCTCTCTCTCTCTCTCTCTCTCTCTCTCTCTCTCACTCACTCACACACACACACACACACAATGATAGTACTTCATATGCGGTCTTAGTCTAATCTTGTTGTTTTCTTTTAAGCCTCTAGAAGGAGATCCACTGACAACCTTTGTCTTCGATCATAAGAGGCCACCTGAGCCCTCTAAGCCATAAGGTTAGTGCATGCTTGATATTGATTCATGGCGTGTCATGCTTCACATTTACTTTTTTCTTTTTTTGTGCAACACTGACAACTGTAAGTAGGAGATATTTATTGCAAACAAAAGGATTACAATAAAAACCATTCTCCTCATGAGCGAGGGCATCCAGGGATCCAATCCACCACGGGAAAAATACCACAAAACATACCCATACATTAGCTAATACGAGAGCCACTCGGCATCACCAAAAATATACCAAAGCCGAGAAAGGGGGCAATCGTTAACTCCATCACTTGGAGGCCACCACTGTCATTCACAAGGTGGATGCCACAGCTAGGTCCCCATTGCCACCAAGAAACAAGCCTTCACCTTCAGCATATAATCCATCAGGATAAGATAATTCCCCTTTTGAGAAAATCCAGCAAGTCCCAAGGGCCTAAGTTGGAACAAAGTCCCCCACCGCTAAGAAGTCTCAACATCGTCCATAGAAGGAGATGGCTTGCAACAGACCACCACATTTTATCCACAAAGCCGCACATAGCAAAAACTCCCATAAAAACGCACGCTCTAAGTGGAGCCAAGTCGCGTTGGGGAAAGCTTGATCTAGCCACTAGATGCTTCTCAAAAGGGAGGAAGGAAGGGAGCCACTCCTTGTTAGCAAGGGGGAGGAGACCAACCATGGAGGGGGAGGGAAAGGGCAAAAGATTAACCATGGATGTTGCTACCTAGGCCCTCCTCTTGAGGAACCCATAGTAGGCTAAGGGCAATGGCCACCATGCCTAATTAACCCTAGACCAATGAGAACAAGTTATAAAATCACGAGGCCTGTCTCCAATCAAAAATGACATTAAAAAACTGGCTAGAGACTAGAGTTTTAAGAAATATTCAAATCGGCACATAGTTTAGTCTATCCCACTTTTCTTTGTCTATTTGACACCCCAAAAAGTTAATATAGTGAACACAAACGCTTCACATAAGAACAAGATGAAAAGACACAATCTATCTTTGTTGGCCGATATGCCTCGAGCGGACGCTAGCATAGCGAGAACAGAATCAAAAACTCTATGTCAGCCAAGGGCGAAGCTTAACCCGTAGGCGCATGGAAACAAGAAGATGGGTGTCAAACTACTTCTCGACCTTCTAAGACAATCTCTAATTGAGGAAATCAAATCCAAGCGTTCTTATGCACTAGTGAAAACAATCCAACCTATAATGCTAATGCTATCCTAATCTAAGCCAAATGCATATGAAATTTCATGAAACTCACAAGATATACTCTGCTTATCATGAGATCAATACCCAATGGACTGTGACTTGATAACCAACCTCCAACTACCTCTTGCGACAATCGCGTATAAAGACAGTCAGCAAAATACAGGTTACCATTTTTTGTGGCATATGATCCTAATGCGTAGTCCTACTCTCCGTGAATCCATAGGTGCAAATAACTCACCAAACAGACACCTGGTTTGCAAGAAAACTCACACGGAATCTCGTAGGAGCTCACTTCGCATCGTAGTCGGAATCGCACACTCTTGGCATTGAATGGAAGCCCTCGCCGTTGGTAACACGATGGTGGTGTTGCTTTAGCAATGGACCTTCCATAGCGCACGTAGGGGAGAGAAGAAATCTCTCTCTCTCTCTCTCTCTCTCTCTCTCTCTCTCTCTCTCTCTCTCTCTCTCTCTCTCTCTCTCTCTCTCTCTCTCTCTCTCAGACACCACGCGCAGTGATAACCGGATTTGATTAATTCAAAAGTTGGGTTTAGGGTTACGAAATTGACTTATATACATTCCTCCATAGAGTCTTGTTCCCACAAAGTCTAATGGCTACTCAAATATTACAAAAAATATCATTCCGCTTCAAAAATAATGGTACAACATATTGGAGAAACTTCTTCTGTGTTCCACCATCAACACTCCCCCTTCCGCGTCCATGTCATCCCTGCCATGAATGCTCTTTCTCTTTTGCTTTAGTGAAAGTTGTTCTGGTTTCAATGGAAGCCTGGTGGTTTTAGCATCTTTAGGTACAATTTGTACCTTATATTCCCCAAAGTGATTGTTGGGCCGAATATTTTGTTATTGTATGTAAAGAACCCCGTGTAGAAATCTTCTTCAAAAGCTTGCCTGTGATAGCTGGGCAGAAACATGATTCTCTGATACAGTAAATGTAAAACCTCTGGAGATGGCTGTTTTGACAAATGATATGTCATTGCAGTAACAGTGTCGCCCATTGATAGCAGTGTAGAATCCGTGCCTTTGGAAGGCACGAACACTTCAATGCAAGCCAAGAAAATTTTGCAAATTTTCCTGATCATGCCGCACGTCAATTCTGGAGAGCCTGTAAAAAGCTTAATGGTGCCGTTCAGGGTTTTCACCATATAAGAGACACATATTCTCTCTCCTTCCTTGGGTGCAGGCATAGATGGGTAGTTAAGCCAGTTTGGTTGTGCCTTTATGATTCCGAAATGATTTGCCCAAGTGCGGACACGAGGGACTGGGCAAAATAAGAGGTCATCTCGGATGATCTTTGGGGCCTCCACCAAGTATTCCAGAAATCCTAGGTACTTTAGGAGCCATGCTTTTCTCCATCTTGGTTGAGAGTCCACCACTTTACTTGCAGCCTCTGTATTCCTGACATCTCCTTCATAGATCGTCTCTATGGCTTCTGCTTTGACTCTCTTCCTTATTATTGTCACCTCATACCTTAGGAGAGGATATGGGAGTGTGGGTTGCATCCATTCCTCCCTAAGAATGTTTGCGGCCAACCCCTGGACTCCTACAGAATAGAGCATTCTTGATTCCCATTCCAAGGTTGATTGTGGTCTTCTGCTGTGGTCTTTTCTATCAAAATCTAGAGGCGTGTCTCCTCCTCTGCGATCAATGGTTGTGTTTGTTCTACCACTCTCTCCTGTTGTTCTTCCTAGTGCTGCATATCTTTGGCATCCTTAGGAATTTCCATGGGCTCATCTCTAGAATTTGTCTCCGTTTCACTGGGCCTTGGTGTTGTTTCCTGTGTCCTTGAGTCTGCTATCTCCTTTTGTAAGTCCGTGATTTATTGTTGCACAAGTGTATCTCGTTGAGTATCTTCCTCTTCCATGCCAATCATTGCCTCTTGTTGTGTTGCCGGATTCTTTTGGAGTTCTTCATGTTCTTTGTGGAGATCTTGGTGTTCAGCTCTCATTCTTTCTTCAGTGGCTAGAGACCCTTCTTCCATATACATTCATTGTCTTTGCTCTAGCTGCGATTCCTTCTATAGGGTGGTGATTTGTGCTTCCAAGGCTTGTATAACTTGAGCATCTGCCCCTGCACTTGCCCGCACCACCCTTGGTGTTTGCCCTCGGTCTTTTGATTATCAAGTCCTGGAGCTCTAATTTTTCTTTCAGCTCCAGCACTTCTTCTTTTGTTGCTTCTAGTTCATCTTCGACCTTATCTTTTTGCTCTTGGAGAGTCTTGATTACTCTCGAGGCTTCAACCATCTCTAGTGTGAGAGTGTCGTTTGCTCTCAGCCTCCCTTAGTGTTGCAGTAAGAGTTTCAAGCTCCTTATCTACTTCTTTGGCCTTCAAGTGGGTATCTTGTACCAGGTTTGAGAGCTTATCATGTTCCATTTGCATGTTATCATCCATGGTATGCAGCATGATGTTCTCTTCAGCAATGGTAAGAGACCGCGTCCTGACTCTGTCCAGTATTTGATAGGCAGCTCTTATGTCATCTTCATTTGCTGCTACCAGGTTTCTAGTTGTTGGCCTATTTATAGGGTCAGCCAATGGAACCTAATAATTTGTACTGATCGTTACTCTTGCAGGTGGTGCTCGTCATGGGTTAGCCAAAGGTCTCCATTGAGGCACTTGAGGGACTTGAACCAACCGTGGCACTCCAGGCTGTGGGGAGTATCTTTCTAGAGTTATTCTTTGAGACTCTTGGTCTACCTTTCTCTCTTCACATTCATCATCTCTGTCCTGGCCCCTCGGGAGCTCTTGTCTCTCCTTTTCTTCCTTTGCAGCCCATGGTGGATTAGGAGTTCTATAAACAACTCTCGAAGCCTCTGCCATTGTATATCCGGCTTGAATGAGGTCTTCATAGGTGTTCTTTTCATCTTTTTCCTGATCCCTATGTGCACATGTGGCCTCTTCTGTTGCTTTTGGTGATGATTGGGATTCGGGTGTAGATGGTTTTGGACTTGGAGGAGGGGTGAGAGAACTTGGTGGTGAAGGTGGTGTTTCAACTTTCGTTCTCTCTTTCTCTTGATCCTTCTTCACTGGTGTTTTTGACGTTTCCTTCAACCTCTTCTTGATGTCTTGCACTTCCTCCATTGTGAAAGGCTCTAAGTTTTGCTGATCAATCATTCTTTCCATCACTTCATAAGCCCGGATGTAATGGTCAAACTGGTCCTCTAGTGGTTTAGAGGAGCTTCCTCCAACTTTGGTTGGGTGTGGCACCCAACACTCTTCAAAATCTCCCTTTAGTGCTCTGAACTGTTCTATCAGCCTCTCAATCCGAGTGGCTTTTTGGTTGTGCATTTCCTTCGGTCTGGATTCCCTGGCCAATGCTTTTTCCTTTCTTCCTTGGTGGCTCCACAGGCTCTTCTTCAGGCACGGTTTCCAACTTCCTTCTTAGCCTTGTTGTGATTGGTGGAGCCGTTGCGTTCATTGACTCATCTTAGATATCAGGCTTTAGCTTGAACCATTCGTCTGTGTTGGTGGCTTTGGCCAATGTCCTCTAGTGCCGATTGTCTCATACGCAATCTTTGTCAAGGTTTCCCCTCCTCCAACATACTTGGGCTTTTCCATGCCCATGCCAACCACTTGCTCATGCAGATATATTGGGCGTAATTCACTTCTTTGGGTATGCTGCTTTTCAATGCCCAGGTTATAGTTGTTGCCACTGCATGGGGAGGAGTGGTGTATTTCTGTGGCCTCTTGTTGCAAATGTGGAAGTACCGGTTGTAGAGCTTGCATAACATTGCAGCTCTTGGGTCCACCAGGTCTTCAAATGTTTGATTAAAATTCTTTTTTGCATAGACTGTTGGGGTATAAAGCCCAATGTGGTCGCCCAGGTAAGTGGGCGGGCCGCCAGGTATGTACACATATTCTTTTGTAAAAACCTAATAAGAACTCACTATGCTCTACACATTACAGTAGAGCGAGTTCACCATATCGTCGTGCTCTTCTTCTCGCACTCTCTCTCGCGTCGCACTTCCGCTCGTACTCCTTCAACTGGTATCAGAGCTCAGATCGAGGCTCGGGGCAGCACTGCAGGAGGCTAGAGTCACCAGCTCAGATTGGAGTGAAATTCGACAGGCAAAGACACGGTCCCAAATCCTGTGGGTGAGCCCGAAAGACTCGGTGTTCTCAGAATTTCATTCTGAGGTCATCTCGGCCACCGTTCGGCTTCGACAAAGGTCTGTGCAGGCCATTTTCGACTACGTGGTCTCGACGGGTGCAGATCTGACTCTGCAAATTTGGGGTTTTCGGCCTACGACTACAGGTGCTGAGGATATCAACACTCCCAGAGTGTTGATTTGTGGCTGTCTACACATCGAAGGACGGCTCACAGTTCTTGGAGGCGTGTCACATACGACACGGGCGTATCTACACACAGACAGTAGGCGACATCCACTAGTTCATCAGGTAGCTTGTGTTTGCTGCTTGATATTCCAGATTTCATCCTGACATTGCAGGTACTTCCACATGGGATGTATTGTCAGAGATGATGTATGTTTGTTGAGGGTTTGCTGGCTGTGAGTCACGCAGCAAACAACCGCCGCAGCGGTTACAGCATACAGTGGGAAATTTGTGGATGTATGACTTTGTGGGAAGTCTATGTACTGTCATATTTACTGCAACCTTTGTTGAGGGTCGAGTGAGGTTTTATTGAGCTGGGGGATTCTCGAATGTTGAGATCCGTTCTGTGATACAAGTCTTGGAGCGATCCCTCGCGCACCCTTAGATAGGCAGCTAGGATGTATTGACTGTGAGATAGACAATTGGGATTGCATCTTTGCTTTACTGCCGTTGAGGCATTGCCGCAGTCTATGCTTCCAGGACAGTGACTGAACAGTCAGAGACAGTACAGGTGCAGGACAGGTTTACCCACAGCTTACAGTGTCAGAGAGAATGTGTTTTTGTGCTTTTTTTTTTTTGTCTGTATTTTCGTACACTAGAGCCATTTTACAAAGGAGACTCTGCCAAAATTTATGCAAAATCTGAAGCTTTCTTGTTTCATTTGACAGGTTGATATTGGTTCAGAGGTCAGTTTACAGGGGAAACTCTACCGAACTTTTCCCAGGAAAGTAAACCACTGTGAAGCGTAGCTATGGCTGGATCACAGGACACTGCTCTTTACAATATCAAGAAGCTGGATGGAACCAATTTCCCATTGTGGAAGAAGCAGATTTGGCATGTGTTGGTACAAAAGAAGCAGATAAAACCTATAAAGCTCAAGGGGATAAAACCAGAACATATGGACGAAGATGAATGGATCGAAATGGATGAATTGGCACTTTCTACCATTATGTTGACTTTGGCAGAAAGCGTTTACTTCAATGTAGCAGATGAGATGTCGGCTTATCAAGCATGGTTAAAGCTGAGTGATCTTTATGAGAAGCAGAGTGCAGCTTCACAGGTATACTGGCTTAAGAAGCTTGTTGACTTGCAGATGAAAGAAGGGACACCTATGTCCAATCATCTGAATGAATTCAACATAATCTATAGTCAGCTGTCAGCTCAAGGTGTCAAGTTTGATGAACCTGTTAGAGCTATGTTCCTGTTGATCACATTGCCGGAAAGTTGGGACACTTTTCTCACAGCTTTGAGTAATTCTGCACCTCCAGATGGTTTGAACATAGCAGGTGTAGAAGGAAGTCTGCTTACTGAAGAAACCAATAGAAAGACAATGGACAAAGGCAAAGAAACAGCCTTAGTTGTCAGGGGAAGGACCAAAGAAAAGTACAAAGGTGGAAAGAGGAATCAGTCTCGTAGCAAGTCCCGCAGTGCTAAAGGCAAGAGTGACATAGAATGCTACCATTGTGGCAAGAAGGGTCACATGAAAAGAGACTGCAGAGAATGGAAAGCAGAAAAAGGCAAAGAGAAAGCTGAAGACCATGGTGAGAAGAACAAGTCCTCAATGAAGATTCAAGAAATAAATGTGACAAACACTGTTGCAGAGGATGACAGTCTAGTGTCAGGAGACATCTACTTCTTGAAGAATACAATGGACTCGGCTCTTCTTACAGCATCTAATGGAAATTCACTGAGTGACTGGATTATAGACTCAGGGGCATCACTTCATGTGTCTCCAAACAAGGAGTGGTTTACCTCTTATGTGACCACTAAAGATCATGTTCGGCTAGGCAATGGGCAAACACGTGAGATCTTAGGTGTTGGAGATGTTCAATTGAAGTTTCAGAATGGCTCTTCTTTCACGCTGAAGAATGTGAGACATGTTCCCGCAATTACAAAGAGCTTGATCAGCACATGTTTACTTGATGATGCTGGCTACGTCACCACTTTTGGACAGAACATGTGGAAGATATCCAAAGGTTCTATGACAGTAGCACATGGAGTAAAGTCTGGAGGACTTTACATGATTTATGTATCAAATGTCTCTAAAAATGTAATCAATGTAACCGAAGCCGAACGTTTCTTTGTGGCATAGCCGGTTAGGACATATGTCCAAGAAGGGAATGGAAATCTTGCCTGGCTTTTCATTTAATGATTTTGAATTCTGTGAACATTGTCTGTATGGTAAGCAAACACAGCAGCCACATAAGCATAGAAGCAGTAGAAGAGATACACAATTGGCACTTGTTCATAGTGATTTGTGTGGACCTATGCCTAACCTATCTCTAGGGGGAGCTTCTTACTTTATGACATTTATAGATGATTACTCGAGGAAAGTATGGGTTTACTTTCTCAAGCACAAGGATGAAGCGTTTAGTGTTTTCAAAACGTTTGTGACACTTGTGGAGAATCAGAGTGGCAAGAAGCTTAAATGCTTACGCACTGACAATGGTGGAGAGTATGTTTCAAAGGCCTTTCAGGACTTTTGTGAGTCAAAAGGTATAAAACGTGAACTTACTGATCCTTACAATCCTCCTCAAAATGGTGTTGCGGAGAGGATGAATAGGACCATACAAGAGAAGGTCAGAAGTATGTTGTCTAATGCACAGCTGCCAAATGGGTTTTGGGCCGAAGCTGTATCAACAGCTGTTCATCCTGTAAATAGATCTCCTAGCAAGGTTTTGCAGAAGGATTCAGTGCCAGAGATGGTATAGTCAGGCAAAATGCCCTCATACAAGCATCTCAGGGTCTTTGGTTGTGAGGCATATACTCACGTTCCAAAGGAATTTAGGAACAAACTTGACCCAAAGAGTAGAAAGTGCATTTTTCTAGGCTATGGTAATTCTGGTGAGATGGGGTACAGACTTTGGGATCCCGAATCCAGAAAGGTTGTCCGTAGCAATGATGTTCACTTTAATGAATCCAAATATCATTCTAAACCAGAGAGGGTTGAGGAGATTAGAAGAGTTGTCTTCCAAGAAGATGGACCTGCACGTGCAAGACAAAATGTTAGGCCTCAAGAGGAGCAAGGACAGGATAGAGTGGAACCACAGGTTGTGGCTGAGCCTGAGCCACCTATTGTGCATAGATCTGGACGTCTCACGCGACCACCTGATAGGTTTGTTCCATCTATGAACTATGTCATGTTGACTGATTGCAATGAGCCTTCATGTTACAAGGAAGCAGTGCAAATGAAGGACTCCGGGAATTGGCAATTGGCCATGCAGTCAGAGATGACAGCTCTGCATAAAAACAAGACATGGAAGCTAGTTAAATTACCACAGGGCAAAAAGGCTCTACCTTGTAAATGGGTTTACAGGTATAAGATCACCGCTCATGATAGTCAGCCAAAGTACAAAGCAAGGCTTGTTGCCAAGGGCTTTAAGCAAGAACAAGGCATTGACTTTGATGAAGTCTTCTCTCCGGTGGTCAAGATGACTACATTGAGATGCTTTCTTGCATTGGTTGCCATATTAGATTGTGTGTTGCACCAAATGGATGTCAAGACAGCGTTCTTGCATGGTGATTTAGATGTGGAAATTTACATGCAACAGCCAGAAGGGTTTGTTGAGAAAGGCAAGGAAGATTGGGTATGCCAGTTGTTAAAGAGTCTTTATGGCTTAAAACAATCACCGAGGGCATGGTACCATAAATTCCACAAGTTTATGCTTTCTCAAGGCTACAAACGAAGTGAGTTCGATCACTGTCTATATACAACGAAGGCTAAGGCTGGTAGTTGGCTGATCCTTATTTTGTATGTGGATGACATGTTGATTGTTGGCAAGCACTTGGAAGAAATTTCAGCTTTGAAGTCAAAGATGGCAAAATCGTTTGACATGAAAGACATGGGTGAGGCAAGTCATATACTTGGTATGCGCATTGAGAGAGACAGATCAAAGAAGTTGATTTGGTTATCTCAAACAGAGTATATTGACAAGGTTTTGCAACGTTTCAATATGGAGAAGGGAAAGGCATTGAGTGTTCCATTGCCACCATATGTGAAACTTAGCAAACAAGATTGTCCTGTGTCTGAGGAAGAACAGGCTGAAATGGATAAGATTCCATATGCGTCTGCAGTGGGTAGTTTGATGTATGCAATGATTGCTACTCGCCCAGACATTGCATTTGCAGTGGGAGTAGTAAGTCGATACATGTCAAACCCAGGCAAGAAACATTGGGAGGCAGTGAAAGGAATATTTAGATACCTGAAAGCTACAAAGAGTATGCGTATATGCTATGGGAGTCAGGAGCTAAGTGTAAAGGGTTTTACAGACTCAGATTATGCAGGTGACTTAGACAACCGAAGGTCTACGTCAGGGTATGTCTTTACATTGGCTGGTGGAGCAGTATCATGGCGTTCTAGATTACAAGATTATGTCACTCAGTCTACTACAGAGGCTGAATATGTTGCAGCATCAGAGGCATGCAAAGAATCAATTTGGCTTAATCGACTAGTAACAGATTTGGGAATCAAAGAAGAGATGCCTGTGTTATATTGTGATAGTCAAAGTGCTATACAATTGGCTCGCAATCCAGTTTATCACTCAAAGACAAAGCATGTGGATGTGAAGTATCATTTCATCAGGGAAATGCTCGAGGATAAGCAACTTCAGCTTGTCAAAGTTCACACCACAGAAAATCCTGCTGATCTACTTACAAAAGGACTTCCCTTAGAGAGCTTTGCGCATTTTCGCAAGCAGTTAGGTGTAGGGTAGTACATCACTTCTCTACATCTCTTGTATATTAGCTTGTATAGTAGCTTCTCTCACACTTAAAGTACCACATTGGACTTTAAGTGGGAGGTTGTTGGGGTATAAAGCCCAATGTGGTCGCCCAGGTAAGTGGGCGGGCCGCCAGGTATGTACACATATTCTTTTGTAAAAACCTAATAAGAACTCACTATGCTCTACACATTACAGTAGAGCGAGTTCACCATATCGTCGTGCTCTTCTTCTCGCACTCTCTCTCTCGCGTCGCAGTTCCGCTTGTACTCCTTCATAGACCTTTACCTCGTCTCTTCTTTCCCAAACTGAGCTTCCCCTATTGTGGAGCCCAAGTGCATCTGCTATGATTTGAGGTGTGATCAAAGTTTCTGTATTCTGGCCATCCAAGGCTGTGATCACTGCCTTGCCATCTTTTTGAATTGAGCTAACTAGCTCATATACTCTCTGAACATCCACAGTACCTGTTGTTGGTGTTGTGTAGAAGTTGTGGAGGTCCGCTCTTTCTAGTTGGTGGAGGGTTTCTTCTCGGTTTGCCATTTCTACCATCTCCCGTGGATTCATTGGGATATCCACTATGTTGCCTTGTGGTTCTTTGAAAGTGCCCTGATATACCGCAACTCCTTCTTTTTCTAATGTGGCCTCGTCTACCTAGGCCTTAGCTAGCTTGAGTGTCTCCTCTAGCAGTGTATAGGGTTCATTGGCCGCAAGAATGTCTTTTATGGACATCCTCTTCTTCTTTGTTGGTGATTTACTGGACTCCATAGATCCTGCAAAACACTTCAAATGAGAAAGCTATCTAACCCTGCATTTCCTCAGTTTTTATCTGTCCAAATGACTTTTAAATTGAAAAACAGCCTAACTAGGGTCTAAAGGTGCAGTGCACATGGTGATGATTGCTTTTGGGTGCAATTGATGTTGTGAGACATTATACGCATATAATGTCTAAGTGCTCAAAATAGAATGATATTTCACATGTGCACAACACTCATCATGTACTTCATGAATATATGTTTGGATTTCAATTTGGATGTCATTTGGGCAAGCTGTGACCACTAAAAATCCCTGCAAGCTTGAAACTGAATTTTGGCTTAGCTTTGAGTATATGAGGCCTAAATGGGATGAAATGATGTCATTAAATATCTAATATCTAACCAACCCAAATGATTTCTTCATATTAAACTGATCATTTAATATGGGATAATAAACAGGAACAAGGGTTAGAATATACACATGTGCTTACGGATCTATCTCAACACGGGGCCAATGGTAAAGGGGCATAAATGAGAGATGGTCTGTCAAAGAGCAAGGTTAACTAATGAAGCTTAAAAGACCTTAGGGTTAGCTTCATTAAAGACCTCCAATGGTTAGTGTTAAAAGTCCTTTGACCTTAAGCAAGCTAGGGTTGTGCTTGAGGTGGGAGCCTTAAGCAAGCTAGGGTTGTGCTTGAGGTGGGAACCCGACCTAAACTTAAGCAAGCTAGGGTTATGCTTGAGGTGGGAACTCCACCTAAGGTGCTTGTCATGCTTGATGACTAAGGTACTTGAGGTACTTGTCACATTTAATGAGGAAGTTGCTTGAGAAGCTTCCTATGCATGGGGGGTAATATGCTTGAGTGAAAAAGAGAACCTACACACTTAATGAGAAAGTTGCTTGAGAGACTTCCTATGCATAAAAATCTCAAAGTCAGGGGAATTCTAAAAGAGCACATGGGACACATGTCAAACTCTCACTAAGCTTAAACACATGGTGTGCTTGAATGCTATTGGTTGGGCTAAAGAGGGGTCCAATGAGCTTCTACTTCCATCCAACAAATATCTAGATATTTTCAAGCTCTCTCTCTCTCTCTCTAAGGGGTAAGGAGGACACTTGTCAAAAGACTACCCATGTACTTGACTGCATGCTACATGTGATCGGCTAGGGGAAGAGGGGTCCAATGAGCTTGCAGCATGTATAAATTTTGTCCAAAGCAAGGAAGGGGGGTGCTAGGGGAATATACTCCACACACACACACACACACACACACACACACACACACACTCATTTCCAAGGCCATTCTCACTTGGTGAAAGTTGAGGGACACTACCTCCTTCTCCAAGCTTGTGAGAGTAAAAGCCTACACCAACACTCTTGGCTATGGAATGCAAATCCAACCAAGAGTCATGCTTCAATGCTTAAGCTTGCCATCTTCTCCATATTCATTACTATGCTATTCTGTATGCTAGCAAGAAGAGTAATGATAAATGAGGAACTATTTATTTCTCCTATGGAATGTTTCTTCTTCCTCTTCCCTATCCTCATTCCCCACTAGCTCTCTCCACCTTCGAAGGTGTTTGAGGCCTTGGGATTGAGGCTTAGAATAGTTAATGCTTTCTACAAGTTTATCTTATGCTTGTGATGCATGAAGCTTTCCATCTTCATTGCATCACGTAGGTCACAAGGAGCACAAAGATTGTATTGTACCAAGTCTCTCTTGATGGGAGAAACTATAATATAAATGCCTATTGGAGGGGGGACCGGCTCCATATGAATCCGGTCCCCAACTATTTTCATGTTCTCTAAAATCTCTCTCTCTTGCAAAAGTATTGTTCATGCCAAGTTAACTAAGTACTATGTTTATGTTGCTACCGTCAATTAAGTTCATCCGCTATGCTCACAAAGTAATCTCTCAAAAGTGCTTCACCTAATTTCCTAATTCCACTACTCTCAAAGTTCATAGGCCATATTGTTAAGTATGGAGCCTGATTTACCCTTGTAATTTTCTGTGGTAAAAGCGCACATTTGTAAGGCCCCCATTATGAGGAGAAGCCATCGTGCGTGAAGCAAAATCACTCGTCGAAAACCAAAATTTTCACGGCCAAAAATCAGGGGCAACTTTAGTTTCCGCCCCCGAGACTTTCTTTTTCCCTCGCCGGAATATTCCTTTTCGTCGGAATATTATGGTCCGACGGCGGCCGGAAAGTGGTCGGAAAACAACCGTCGGTTGGCCGGTGGTGGCCGGTAGTCAATGGCCGATGGCCGGTGGTCCAAAGTCAATGGCCGATGGGCCGGTGGCCAAATTCAAAAGCGGACTTGTCTTCTCAAGGACGGCCACACATGGGCGGATTGAAGGGTCTGATTTGGACTTATCTACACAAGGGCGACTACACATGGCTGCCTCTCATGAGAAAGGGAAACCCTTTTGGCCTATAAAAGGAGGCCATTTCTACACACATTGCATGGTGTGAAGTTGATGCAACAAGGTGAGTGTGAGGTGGTCAGAGTGAAGCAAGGCGGGAGCTCCATTAAGGGTATAATCCCTTTGTAAACTACTTCTTGTTTTGAAGTACTAAAGCCATTGAGTGGCTGCTTTCCCGTGGACGTAGCCCACATTGGGTGAACCACGTATATCGTGTGTACTCTCTCTCTCTCTCTCTCTCTCTCTCTCTCTCTCTCTCTCTCTCTCTCTCTCTCTCTCTCTCTACTCTATAATCTCGTGTATGTAAATATGTCTCTCTCCATTAAGTAATCTACTCAGCCTTTCATTCAAGGACAAAGCACATTGAGGTGAGATATCACTTCATACGCACTCTTTTGGAAGAGAGACAGCTAAAGCTAGGAAAGGTGCATACAAGTGAAAATCCTGCAGACATGTTTACAAAGGTGGTCAACAACGAGAAGTTGAGCTTTTGCTCATCTTCAATCGGCATTCAAAAATAAGAAGCCAGAATGGAAAGCAATCACAAGTTTGGTTTGGAGATCAGTCTCCAAGTGGGAGATTGTTAAGTATGGAGCCTGATTTACCCTTGTAATTTTCTGTGGTAAAAGCGCACATTTGTAAGGCCCCCATTATGAGGAGAAGCCATCGTGCGTGAAGGAAAATCACTTGTCGGAAACCAAAATTTTCACGGCCAAAAATCAAGGGCAACTTTAGGGGCCGCCTCCGAGACTTTTTATTTCCCTCGTCGGAATATTATGGCCGGACGGAGGTCGGAAAGTGGTCGAAAAACAACCGTCGGTTGGCCGGTGACCGGTAGTCAATGGCCGATGGCCGGTGGTCCGAAGTCAATGGCCGGTGGCCAAATTCAAAAGCGGACTTGTCTTCTCAAGGGCGGCCACACATAGGCGGATTGAAGGGTTCGATTTGGACTTATTACACAAGGGCGGCTACACATGGCTGCCTCTCATGAGAGAGGGCAGCCCTTTTGGCCTATAAAAGGAGGCCATTTCTACACACATTTCATAGTGTGAAGTTGATGCAACAAGGTGAGTGTGAGGTGGTCAGAGTGAAGTAAGGCGGGAGCTCCATTAAGGGTATAATCCCTTTGTAAACTACTTCTTGTTTTGAAGTACTAAAGCCATTGAGTGGCTGCTTTCCCATGGACGTAGCCCACATTGAGTGAACCACGTATATCGTGTGTACTCTCTCTCTCTCTCTCTCTCTCTCTCTCTCTCTCTCTCTCTCTCTCTCTCTCTCTCTCTCTCTCTCTCTATAATCTCGTGTATGTAAATATGTCTCTCTCCATTAAGTAAACTACTCAATTATCTATTTAGCTACATCTTATTTCCTAACACCATACCCATTACATTGGTATCAGAGCATTTGGTTTCTCTTTTCTTGCTTAAGAAGAGAGGTCCTTAAGTAGCCTATTAATGGTTGTTTTTGTTAATTATATTAGGGTATGTGGGACTGGGATTTATTATTGGTTTTGTTAAGCCCACTATGTGGGAAATGGTGCACACCTCTCGGGAGCTTTGTTCTTAATAATGGAATCTTTTTAGACTTGCCTACGGCTTTACCATTATTGATCCATAAGAAGTCCGAAAGGAGCTATCCCTCGACAACTTCGCTATGTTAGACTCACTCCACTACTCTTTATAATTAACCAATTCAAGCCGTGGGTGTAGATACTTAAGTGCCTATTTTCAAAGGCTAAGAGGAGTAGCAACTAAGGTTTTGAATTGCCAAAGCATGCACTAAGTAAACACATAAGTTTAATTAACATGGCTGACAATAACCAAGAGAGTAGAATGAACATTGATAGCTTTGATTTTGCACATGAAGGTGCTAATGATGATGCCTCCATGTTTGTTAATTATTTTGTCACTAGGTTGCAACAAGCTATGGGCAACCTCGCTTTGCAAGCCAAAGTTACTCAACGACTTTGTGCTTATGGGGTTTTCTTTCCTCTCCAAGGCGAGAGAGAGCTAAGGAGGCCTCTTGATGAGACACCCAAAAGAAGACTCTCTCCCATACAAGAGGAGGAATCCAAAGATCAAGAAAGTAATAAATTCTTCAATTCCTCCGAAGATGTGGCCACGGACTAAATGATTTTCAACTCCTCCCAAGAGGAAACGGTTAACCCATAGTCCTTTTCCTCGTCACTTCAAAAAGGAAGAGAGGAAACAAAGGAGGAAAAGGGCAAGAAAGAGGTCACCCTCTTCTCCTTCTTCTTCACCTTCCTCCTCTACCGATGAAAGCTATGGCTATTCTCCTAGAGAATATAAGTGGGGAGGAGATCACAAATCTTACCCTGTATGGCGAAGGTCCCAAAATCTCAAGAAGCTCAAAGGGGGAGGAAAGAGTATCTCTTTTCTCACCTATGATGGCACCTTTGGTGCTACTGACAAAGTATTGGCCTTCATCCAGCAATTTGATGGGCCTTTGGAGATGAGGGCTTCACAGAGTCCTCCAAGCTATGCCATGTAGCTATGCACTTCCAAAAATCAGCTCGTCAATGGTGGGCTAGCCTTCGTGGCAACGGCGAAGCCCCAAAGACATGGAAAACTCTACGAGTCCCCATCATGAAGCAATTCCTTGCAAGTGATGCAAAGGACAAAGTGCTTACCAAATGGTGAAGTTTAAAGCTTCTCTCTCATGAGTCTATCCACAAATATGTGTACAAGTTTTGGGATTTACATCTCAAGGCTACTATCTTTCAAAAGATAGACTTTGCCGAGCAAAAGCAACAATTCTGTGGAGATGGCCGAGTATGTCAACTCTCAATGGCCTGGTTCTGTCATTGAAGTCATCCACCACACCATGGTTGCTTTGCGCATCAGTTTCCAACAAGGGGCTAGATGGAATGTCAGGCCCATGGAAAATAAAGACAAAAGTGATGCCAAGAGGAAAAACAATGCCCAAAATTCTTACCAAGGCTATTCCAACAACAACAACAATCGATCCAAGGAGAAGGGAGTTTACAAAGGTAAATATAAACTCTCTCCTAAAGAGCTAAAAGCTTTTAGTAAGGACCACAAATGTTTTAAGTGTGGGGAGCAAGCCCATTGTTATCATCCTTGCCCAATAGAATTGCCCGTAATGAGACTCCTAGAGTCTCTATGTTTGAAGCTCCAAAAGAGGATGCTCATTGTATTTTGTTTAACCCTAGTTCAACTCACAACTTCATATCCACGGAGTTGACCACTAAGCTAGGCATACAAGCCCACAAGATAGGAGATGCATTGAAAGCCAATGGAGTTATCAAGGGACAAGACGTCTCAGTTACTTCTTTCCTTGGAAAATTATGGTTTCATTTTGCCCAAAGCTATGTGGACAAAGAGGATTTCTTCATCTCCCCTCTTAAACATGAGAATGTTATCGTTGGGGCACCATGGTTTAACTGCATGGCTTCCAACATGACGTTCCTTGAAAGGAGAATCTTCTTCACCTACAGGGAAAAGAGCATGTACATAGATGCTAATGAGTTGGGGAACACCATATCCCTACAATAAAGGGAATCAAGAGGAATTAGAGTTGTCTAATTTCCTAAATGGATTCCAAGATGTTTTCATTGATGACATCCCTAGTGAGCTATCTCTAAAGATGGGGGATGATGACCATGCAATTGAGCTCCTATCAAGAATCTCACCGCCTAATAAGCCTCCTTATCGAGTTTCACAAGATCAACAAGAGGAAATCATGGGGCAAGTGCATGAATTGGTGAAAAAAAAAAGGGATGTTGAGGTCTAGCTCCTCTCCGTTTTTTTCACCATTGCTTTTAGTGCAAAAGAAAGACGACACATATCACATGTGTGTTGACTATAGAGCACTAAATAAGATCACTATCAAAAATAGATTTTTTGTGCCGCGGGTAGAAGATCTATTTGATAGTTTACAAGTTTTGGCCTGACAAATGCTCCAGACGCACTCAAACTCATGATGGACAAAAATCTTCAAGCCATCCAAATTCTCTTGAAGAGTACAAGTGACACCTCCAGGTAACCTTTCAAGTTGTGAGAGAGAATAAGCTTCTCATTAATCAAAAGAAAAGTGAATTTCTCCTACAAGAGATTCAATATTTAGGTCACATTATCTCTAATGATGGCACCCATATGGATCCAACAAAGTTAGAGATCCAAGGAATCTACATGAGGTACGAAGCTTCATAGGTATGTGTGCATACTATAGATGCTTCATAGAAAAATTCTCGCTAATAGCAGGCCCATTACATGACTTACCAAAAAGAAATGCTAAGTATTCATGGACTGCAAAAGTGTAAGAAGCTTTTGAGAATCTTACCTCTCAACATGTGCTCACACTATTAGATCCCTCAAAGCCCTTTGAGGTCCAATGTCATGCTTGTGGTAATTGCCTTGGAGATATTTAGATTCAAGAAGGGCATGCCATAGCATATGAGAGTCAAAGAATCAACTTCGATAAGTGAATATTGGGCAAATACAAAAAAGAGCTACTAGCTATTCTATATGTCCTAAACACGTGGAAACACTGTCTCTTGGGGACTCCATTCATCCTACGAATGGATCACAAAACCTCAAGAACTTCATGACGCAAACCAAGCTCTCCAACAAACAAATGAGGTGAGAAAATTTTCTTTTTCAATCTAAATTTCATGTTGCTCACATTGCTAACAAGCACAATCAAGTGGTCGATGCAATTTCACAACGACCAAGGGTAAATGTGGTGTCTATAGCAACTCGCAATGATCTATCTTTTATGATAGATGAGTATGCTACTGACCGAGACTTTAAGTACGTAATTACAGCCTTTACAATAGGGAAGAAAAAAAGAACCATTCACCTTGAAGGATGGTTATCTTCCAAACGACAATAGGCTATGTGTTAATCATCCATACAATAAGAAAGTCATGTATGAATCCCATACTTCTCCTTATGCGGGGCAAAGAGGGATTCCATAGTCTACTATTTGAGGAATAAAAATGCATTTTTGTTGGTCTACCATGAAAAGTAAACATACAAGAGTATGTTTCAAACTGCTTGGTATACCAAAAAAGTTGAAAATTGATCGAGGGAAGCAACTTGGATTGTTTCAGTCGACAGGCTTAACAAGAAAACACACTCTATGCTTGTCAAAAAGACTATTAAGGCACATCAAATGGCAACCCTCTTCAAATCTCAAATTTTCAAGCATCATGGATTCCCAACATCCATAGTTCAAACAAAGATCCTAGAATGACCGGTAATTTCTAGAAGGGTCTCTTTTGGAATCTAAGAAGTAGATTAAATTTCTCTTTCGGCCTATCATCCACAAACGGATAACCAAAGTGAAATAACTGATCTAATGATTCTTGAATCTACTAAAAGCCTATGTCATGGAAGTAGATCAACGTTCTCGATGATAGAAGTACCTACCGCTTATCAAGTATGCGTACAATGACATTGTACATACTTCTATGGGGAAAGCACCTTTCGAGGTTAAAGAGGGAAAATTCAAAAGTCCCTTACTACTTCAAGTACATGGGAAGATCTTCGTTGTGCTGATGAATATAGATGAGACCTACACGAATCTTTTCCAAAGATTAAAGGGGTTATATCCATCTCACAAGAAAAACAAAAAGGGCTGCTGCTAATAAGCACAAAAGAGCCTTAACCTTTAAGGAAAATGATTGGGTCTTGCTAAAGTTTCTCAAGGCTCATCTGAGGTATCCTACGGGCAAGAGTCCTACGGACCACCAGGAGTATGATGCTAAAATAGCAAAAATATACTATGGTCTTTAAAATTCTTAAGCCAGTCAATGAGACGGCTTATCAATTGAATTTGCCCAACCATTGTCTCATGCACAATGTTTTCCATGAGAACCTACATAAGCCTTACAAAGGAGCTCCATCGAAAGAAGCAATAGTTGCAGACCCTCCAAAAATCGAAGAGCAACAAGAAGTACTTCAATCTAAGTCCATCCTATGACATGAAGACAAGGTATTAAGCAACGGTAAGATTATCTGATGATATCTTATTAAGTTAAAGAATTATCCTTTTAAAGATGCTAGATGGATGCAAGGAATCCAGCTTAAGGATAGTATGAACCTTGTAAATGCTTATAATGCTACATTAGAGTAACCAAATTTACATGTTTCTTTTAAATGATCAATGTTTTTGTCTTATAACACTAATTCTCTCTTTATTGTGCACAAATTTAAGTAGTATGCATACTAAGAATCATGTTGGCATGACAACGTCTCTCAAACACTATGTACAATTTGTCACTCTACTTGGGAGGATGAAATGGACTAAAGAGCGGACATGCTTGCGGCAGCTATGTCTCCCAAGCACCAAATGGATTATTCATCCATCTTGGAATGATGTCGTAGAGTAAAAAGGGATCCTCTACCCGCTAGGACAAATTGACTAATGACTATGAGTTTATCTCTTTTACCTCATAGTCGAGGATGACTATGATTTCAAGAGACAGGTAATGTCTTTAAATATCTAATATCTAACCAACCCAAATGATTTTCTCATATTAAACTGATCATCTAATATGGGATAATAAACGGGAACAAGGGTTAGAATATAGACATGTGGGTAGTACAGATCTATCTCAACACGGGGCTAATGGTAAAGGGGCCTAAATGAGAGATGGTATGTCAAAGAGCAAGGTTAACTAATGAAGCTTAAAAGACCTTAGGGTTAGCTTCATTAAAGACCTCCAATGATTAGTGTTAAAAGTCCTTTGACCTTAAGCAAACCAGGGCTGAGCTTGAGGTGGGAACCAGACCTAAAATTAAGCAAGCTAGGGTTGTGCTTGAGGTGGGAGCCTTAAGCAAGCTAGGGTTGTGCTTGAGGTGGGAACCCGATCTAAAATTAAGCAAGCTAGGGTTGTGCTTGAGGTGGGAACTCCACCTAAGGTGCTTGTCGTGCTTGATGACTAAGGTACTTGAGGTACTTGTCACATTTAATGAGAAAGTTGCTTGAGAAGCTTCCTATGCATGGGGGGTAAGATGCTTGAGTGAGAAAGAGAACCTACACACTTAATGAGGAAGTTGCTTGAGAAAATTCCTATACATAAAAATCTCAAAGTTAGGGGAATTCTAAAAGAACACATGCGACACATGTCAGACTCTCATTAAGCTTAACCACATGGTGTCCTTGAATGCTATTGGTTGGGCTAAAGAGGGGTCCAATGAGCTTCTACTTCCATCCAACAAATATCTAGATATTTTCAAGCTCTCTCTCTCTCTGAGGGGTAAGGAGGACACTTGTCAAAAGACTTCCCATGTACTTGACTGCATGTTGCATGTGATTGGCTAGGGGAAGAGGGGTCCCGGATGAGCTTGCAGCATGTATAAATTTTTCCCAAAGCAAGGAAGGGGGGTGCTAGGGGAATATACTCCACACACACACACACACACTCATTTGCAAGGCCATTCTTACTTGGTGAAAGTTGAGGGGACACCACCTCCTTCTCCAAGCTTGTGAGAGTGAAAGCCTACACCAACACTCTAGGCTATGGAATGCAAATCCAACCAAGAGTCATGCTTCAATGCTTAAGCTTGCCATCTTCTCCATATTCATTACTATGCTATTATGTATGCTATCAAGAAGAGTAATGATAAATGAGGAACTATTTCTTTCTCCTATGGAATGTTTCTTCTTCCTCTTCCCTATCCTCATTCCCCGCTAGCTCTCTCCACCTTCGAAGGTGTTTGAGGCCTTGGGACTGAGGTTGGAATAGTTAATGCTTTCTACAAGTTTATGTTATGCTTGTGATGCATGAAGCTTTCCATCTTCATTGCATCATGTAAGTCACAAGGAACACAAAGATTGTATTGTACCAAGTCTCTCTTGATGGGAGAAACTATAATACAAATGCCTATTGGAGGGGGGACCTGCTCCATATGAATCCGGTCCTCCACTACTGTCATGTTCTCTAAACTCTCTCTCTCTCCTGCAAAAGTATTTTCATGCCAAGTTAACTAAGTACCATGTTTATGTTGCTACCATCAATTAAGTTCACCCACTATGCTCACAAAGTAATCTCTCAAAAGTGCTTCACCTAATGTCCTAATTCCGCTACTCTCAAAGTTCATAGGCCATACCCATTACAAATGAGGTAGATGCTGTCATAATCATGTTGTGGAGGCTTAGATTGGTTAAAGTTAATCTCCAGGTTCATCTTCAGAGCAGTGAGACATTATACGCGTATAATGTCTACTTTGTTTAGTTTAAGTGGTCATTAGCATGTGATACCCTCCTGTGACATTAGTATTTGATTTTGGATTCTCTTCCTGTGCCTGGAGCCAGATTGCAATTATGGAGCTTGGGATTCCGATATTGGGATTAAGACGGGTAAAAAGGCACAGAATTTGATGGGACTTGAGCTTTGGGTTAATATTGTTGGAATAAAAGCCTTGGAAGTGAAAGTTTTGCCCTAGACTGCCATTTGGTCATTGGGAGACATCATACGCTTATGAAGTCTTCATTGAGTTTTTTGGCTTAGACTTCTTATGTAGCTTCCTTTGGTGACTGGGACTCCCCTAATCAAATCTAATTCTTATTTGGATGTGGGTTAATTGGATGAAGGCTAGAATACTCCTTAGGAGGGATTTTCTGTTTTTGTGCTTCAAGTGGTCATCATCTAGCCCAAAATTGTCCAATTTAAAGGTATGCATTGTATACAACATGGTGCACAAGCCTGTGCTGAGAATTTCTTGGTTTGGCCTCTATATAATAGTTTAGACATTATAAAGTCTCCTAATGAAAAACAGTTAGAAATTCTGCAGGTAGGTGTTGTATGGCTTGCGTAAAGTGTCCATGATCTCTGATATGAATTTAAACTTGTGAATTGTGTTAAAAGGCTTCAAAAGATGTCAACACACATGATGCCGCTCTTCTGAGTAAATGAAGATCAAAACACCTCCATTTGTGATTGATATGTGTTAGGGGGCTCATGATGATGTGTTCAAAGAGCTAGAGGCTTCAAAACCAAGATAGCTTGCCATTTCAAGACTGGTAGACATTTATTCGTATAAAGTCTATTTGAGGATTCTTGGCCCAGACTTGTTGCAGACATAGTCCATGATGTTTATAAGGCTTTGATAGGTGCACACATGAAATTGGGTAAGTGCTCTTGTGCTTAAGGCCATAAAATCAGGTTATGACACTTTGTTTTTGAAAATGAGGTGAGTAATGACCAATACATTCCCAATTTTGTCCAAATTTGGTGTAGAGGCTTGGTGTGATATGCTTTACAAGTTTAGATGATCAAAATATTGGCAGCACTCCTCTATGGTAGAATTAGACTTTATACGTGTATAATGTGTATTTCTACAAAATGCATTTTTGAGCATAGTCATATGATATTTGGGCTAGGTTTATGCTGTGTACAAAATTTCACATGATTTGGAGCCATTTTGATAAAAGTAAAGCCAACATTGAAATTAGGCTGAGACTTTGTGTTTTTTGGTTCTTGGGTACCTTTAATGGCTCCAAATCTAATGAAATTTTATGTGCTCCATCTGGAGGGTATGCAGAATGGTTTGGTGAAGTCATGTGAATGTTTCTTGTGCCAAATCTGTCTTGGAGACATCATATGCGTATGATGTTTTCAGTGGGTAAAAACTGGTTTTGATGCTTTGAAGTGTTTGTGATTGTGCCTTAAGCCTTGCTAGCTGATTTTCACTTTAAAAAGTCAGTTGTTCAGTTTTGAAACTCCCTGCTGGGTATTTCAGTCTCTGAAAGAGATTTCTTCATTGTGGCCGTGTATTCGTAAAGATTCTTCTTGATCTTTAATTCCCCCGCATGTGGATGTTGTTGGGCACCCTCCTGTGGCCATGATGAATCCTTTGACCTCACAGATGCCCTTTTTGGCGATTTGTCACTCAAATAGGATCTTTTACTGAGGAGATTGTCGGTGACAATTTTTCTTGACGTTTGACCTTACATGTTGGTTGTTGATGATATATCGATGACGCCTGTGAATTTTGGTGGCAAACGAACACCTAGCTCGATCTTGAGGCCCAAATGATGCTTTGCGGTCCCGAAGCCTTGTCCAATGTTTTGGCCCATTTTTTTATGAATGATTCGGACGGAGGCTCACTTGGCTTATAAACATGCATGAGACGTATCTTCTCTTGAAGTTTCGCGTCGTTTCGGCGATTCTTTCCCGATCAGTCTCTATCATGCCTGAAGAGGTTAGGGTTTTTCTGGTTGACCTAAACCCACATTGGAGGTCATAGAGGTGTTCTTTTAGTTTAGGGTTAACCCCCCATCAACTCTTGTAGCAACCAATTGGGTGGTTGATGCGTTACGGACCCTTTTGAGTTTCTTTCCCGCGAAGCCACGTTACCATTTTTCGAAGTTTTTCGCAACAAAGAGAGAGTAGAACAAGACAAGCTCATGGTAATGAGCTTGTCTTGGTAGACTCATGGTAATGAGTCTACCTCTCATACCTGGCACTTTCGGTGTGTCGTGTGTGTCATACGGAGTCGCAAAAGATCCGATCACTCTAGGTCTCTCAAGCTCTCGCTCACTTGTGAATAGTGAAAATGAGCCATTAAGTGAACCCAAAAGAACTTATATCGGGGTTCCTGGACCACTTTTTACCAAACTTGACATGTGCTCCTATCTTGTTGTGAAATGTACTTTAGGCTCAGAAATTTCTTCATTTGGACTCCGGTTGCTCTGTTTTTCGAAAGATTTGTCCTTTAGACCAAAAATCGGCCAATTTGGCTTTTCGCAACTTTTTACATATTTCCACCCGTCTTCACCATAAGCTGTCAATCACTTATTGATCACTTCTAGATTTTTCTTTTGTCCCCATGTTGTCATTTCACTTGCTTTTTTTATTTTTCTTTGTTTTTGGCTTTAAAAAAATCAAAAATAAAGAAAAATATTAACTTGACCCCAAAACTATCAAAAAATCAAGATAATTAGGTAATAGCATAACAAACCACTATATACATCTATCCGTAGTATTTTTTACCGGATTGCTCTATTTTCTCACTTTTTCTGCATGAAAACTACGATTTTAAGATATATACACACACCTAGAGGCTCATCTGGGTGTTTGTCCTTTGTCATCTGTTATTACACAATATTTAAGGGCATATCTACTCGGGTTTACCAAAATACTCACAATCAAACGCAAAAATCCATAAAATCAAGGAAGACAATGTCCTTTTTTTATACTTATAGCGTGTCGGTTCCTCCACCCTTCCTAATCGAAGTCCTCTTGGACGACAATGTTGTGCCCTCGGGCATGCGCTGTGTGTGGGCTTAAAAAAGTGCTAATGTTGACCACATAATATGGCCCTATATGCATACTCAAGCAATGCATGGAAAAATTAATGTTGTGCAAGAGGAAGGTATAAACCTAATGCTTCTTGGCAGTCGACGTTCAAGCTTTGTATGGAAGTATGCTCCTAGGGAAGTCATCTTAACAATAAGCTCTCGAGTATTCTTGCTCTTTCTTTGAATGTCAATAGAGTTTGTTAACTCATGCTGCTCAGTGTTTTGGTATCTGAGATTGTTCTTTGCTTAGGTCTCCACATTTGAACCTTGGGTATGAGTCGATTGGAACTTGCCATTTGTTGTTTGTAAAAATTATGTACTAGTAGTTCTTGAGGTTGTTGCTTTCAAATCCAGATTTTGGTATGGCGGCTTTGAGCTATGAGTAGCTTCTTTGGTACCCATATTTGTTTTTTGCAAGAGTTTGGTTTTGGCTTTCTGTTTGTATGAGATGTCGTTGGAGAGTTAACGACAATTTCTGATTGCTCCTCCTTGGTGAATTGATCCTTCCTGACCCAAATCTTCTTGATACCTTTGTTGTACAAGCCATGTTGTTTTTGTTGGGGTGCGCTTTGGTGACTTCTATTCTTTGGATTGATATATCATTCTCCTGTTGTGTACTAGAGTCTTTGCCTTATGGACTTTCTCTTCCTGCCTTGAATTGCTCCTTGGAATCCATTGTGGGTCAATGGGTGCTTGTAAGGGGTGTTTTCCTTTGTTCGCTAGTTGTAGTACTGATTGTTTGTTTTCCGCTCTTGTAGCAGAAGGAACTTGCTGTTTTTTCGAATCGGACTGTATACTCATAGTGTTTTGACTCCATTCAAGTTGTACATTATATCTTCTCTGCCAAGGTTTCCCTAGCAGTAAGGTACATTGTGTGCGCGTATCTTCTACCACATAAAATTTATGCAGATAGACATGTTGGTTGACTTGTACTATGAGCATTGTCCATCCCAGAACCTTAATCAAATGTTTTGAATAACTTTGGAGTTCATGTTTCATCTCCTGTAATTGGTTGTCAAGTTGAAGTTGCTTGTAAAGGTTGTAGGAGATCAAGTTGCTTTGAGCTCCCAAATCAAGTCTCATTGTTTCCTTCACTTGATTGTTTCCAATTTTGACATCAATTTTAGGCTCCTGTATGGTCTTGTTGTCAAATTTTGTGACCTGAATTACATTTATCTTCAGAGGTGGTCCATGTTGTTGTTGCCGTCGAAGAAGCTTCTTTTCCTTGGCCTTTGCTTGATCTTCAGCAACAATGTTCTATTTTTCTTGCATCTGTTTCTTTGTGTGATAGATATATTGGAGCATATTGGGGTTAGTGGTAGATGAAATTTTTTTGGTGGACAACCACTAATCTAGTTAGGCATTTCCTCCCCATCCAATATAGCAAGCTTGATGGCCCCACTTGGTGATAAGTCTTTAATCACAAAGGGTCTCGTCCCTTGCTTTTTAAGTTTCTTTGCATGTTGTTTTAACGTGTAAACCAAGACATATTGGCCTGTTTTGAATTTTTTGGAGTGTACATCCTTATCAAAAAATTCTTTTTGCCTTCGTTTTTGTGCGTAGATAGAAGCTACTACTTTCAAGCAAAGCTCATTTAGCTTTTCAAGGACATCTATACATGTGAGGACATTTCATGACCTATCCACTCTAGACATTTTGCTGCTCTTTGGGTTGGGATTAAAAACTCTATAGGCAGTATAGCATTAATTCCAAACACCAGGTTGTACGATGTTGTGCCTATCGAGGTTTTGTAA
Organism: Adiantum capillus-veneris; assembly: GCF_014529385.1. Lineage (NCBI taxonomy): Eukaryota > Viridiplantae > Streptophyta > Polypodiopsida > Polypodiales > Pteridaceae > Adiantum > Adiantum capillus-veneris. The sequence continues at coordinate 130,763,835 of NC_140936.1, forward strand.
GCAATCACATACGCTCATAAATGTTGGGGTATAAAGCCCAATGTGGTTGCCCAGGTAAGTGGGCGGGCCGCCAGGTATGTACACATATTCTTTTGTTAAAACCTAATAAGAACTCACTATGCTCTACACATTACAGTAGAGCGAGTTCACCATATCGTCGTGCTCTTCTTCTCGCACACTCTCTCGCGTCGCACTTCCGCTTGTACTCCTTCAACTGGTATCAGAGCTCAGATCGAGGCTCGGGGCAGCACTGCAGGAGGCTAGAGTCACCAGCTCAGATTGGAGTGAAATTCGACAGGCAAAGACACGGTCCCAAATCCTGTGGGTGAGCCCGAAAGACTCGGTGTTCTCAGAATTTCATTCTGAGGTCATCTCGGTCACCGTTCGGCTTCGACAAAGTTCTGTGCATGCCATTTTCGATTACGTGGTCTCGACGGGTGTAGATCCGACTCTGCAAATTTGGGGTTTTCGGGCTACGACTGCAGGTGTTGAGGATATCGACACTCCCAGAGTGTTGATTTGTGGATGTCTACACATCAAAGGACAGCTCACAGTTCTTGGAGGCGTGTCACATACGACACGCGCGTATCTACACACAGACTGTAGGCGACATCCACTAGTTCATCAGGTAGCTTGTGTTTGCTGCTTGATATTCCAGATTTCATCCTGACATTGCAGGTACTTCCACATGGGATGTATTGTCAAAGATGATGTATGTCTGTTGAGGGTTTGCTGGCTGTGAGTCACGAAGCAAACAACCGCCGCAGCGGTTACAGCATACAGCGGGAAATTTGTGGATGTATGACTTTGTGGGAAGTCTATGTACTGTCAGATTTACTGCAACCTTTGTTGAGGTTCGAGTGAGGTTTTATTGAGCTGGGGGATTCTCGAATGTTGAGATCCTTTCGGTGATACAAGTCTTGGAGCGATCCCTCGAGCACCCTTAGATAGGCAGCTAGGATGTATTGACTGCGAGTTAGACAGTTGGGATTGCATCTTTGCTTTACTGCCGTTGAGGCATTGTCACAGTCTATGCTTACAGGACAGTGACAGGACAGTGAGAGACAGTACAGGTGCAGGACAGGTTTACCTGCAGCTTACAGTGTAAGAGAGACAGTGTTTTTTGAGCTGTTTTTTGGTCTATTTTTTTAGTACACCACAGCCATTTTACAAAGGAGACTCTGCCAAAATTTATGTAGAATCTGAAGCTTTCTTGGTTCATTTGACAGGTTGATATTGGTTCAGAGGTCAGTTTACAAAGGAAACTCTGCCGAACTTTTCCCAGGAAAGTAAACCACTGTAAAGCGTAGCTATGGCTGGATCACAGGACACTGCTCTTTACAATATCAAGAAGCTGGATGGAACCAATTTCCCATTGTGGAAGAAGCAGATTTGGCACGTGTTGGTACAAAAGAAGCAGATAAAACCTATAAAGCTAAAGGGGATAAAACCAGAAGATATGGACAAAGATGAATGGAGCGAAATGGATGAATTGGCACTTTCTACCATTATGCTGACTTTGGCAGAAAGCGTTTACTTCAATGTAGCAGACGAGATGTCGGCTTATCAAGCATGGTTAAAGCTGAGTGATCTTTATGAGAAGCAGAGTGCAGCTTCACAGGTATACTGGCTTAAGAAGCTTGTTGACTTGAAGATGAAAGAAGGGACACCTATGTCCAATCATCTAAATGAATTCAACACAATCTATAGTCAGTTGTCAGCTCAAGGTGTCAAGTTTGATGAACCTGTTAGAGCTATGTTCCTATTGATCACATTGCTGGAAAGTTGGGACACTTTTCGCACAGCTTTGAGTAATTCTGCACCTCCAGATGGTTTGAACATAGCAGGTGTAGAAGGAAGTCTGCTTACTGAAGAAACCAATAGAAAGACAATGGACAAAGGCAAAGGAACAGCCTTAGTTGTCAGGGGAAGGACCAAAGAAAAGTACAAAGGTGGAAAGAGGAATCAGTCTCGTAGCAAGTCCCGCAGTGCTAAAGGCAAGAGTGACATAGAATGCTACCATTGTGGCAAGAAGGGTCACATGAAAAGAGACTGCAGAGAATGGAAAGCAGAAAAAGGCAACGAGAAAGCTGAAGACCATGGTGAGAAGAACAAGTCCTCAGTGAAGATTCAAGAAATAAATGTGACAAACACTGTTGCAGAGGATGACAGTCTAGTGTCAGGAGACATCTACTTCTTGAAGAATACAATGGACTCGGCTCTTCTTACAGCATCTAATGGAAATTCATTGAGTGACTGGATTATACACTCAGGGGCATCACTTCATGTGTCTCCAAACAAGGAGTGGTTTACCTCTTATGTGACCACTAAAGATCATGTTCGGCTAGGCAATGGGCAGACACGTGAGATCTTAGGTGTTGGAGATGTTCAATTGAAGTTTCAGAATGGCTCTTCTTTCACGCTGAAGAATGTGAGACATGTTCCCGCAATTACAAAGAGCTCGATCAGCACATGTTTACTTGATGATGCTGGCTACGTCACCACTTTTGGACAGAACATGTGGAAGATATCCAAAGGTTCTATGACAGTAGCACATGGAGTAAAGTCTGGAGGACTTTACATGATTGATGTATCAAATGTCTCTAAAAATGTAATCAATGTAACCGAGCAGCCGAACGTTTCTTTGTGGCATAGCCGGTTAGGACATATGTCCAAGAAGGGAATGGAAATCTTATCTCGTTCTGGTTATTTGCCTGGCTTTTCATTTAATGATTTTGAATTCTATGAACATTGTCTCTAGGGGCACCTTCTTACTTTATGACATTTATAGATGATTACTCGAGGAAAGTATGGGTTTACTTTCTCAAGCACAACGATGAAGCGTTTAGTGTTTTCAAAACGTTTGTGACACTTGTGGAGAATCAGCGTGGCAAGAAGCTTAAATGCTTACACACTGACAATGGTGGAGAGTATGTTTCAAAGGCCTTTCAGGACTTTTGTGAGTCAAAAGGTATAAAACGTGAACTTACTGCTCCTTACAATCCTCCTGAAAATGGTGTTGCTGAGAGGATGAATAGGACCATACAAGAGAAGGTCAGAAGTATGTTGTCTAATGCACAGCTGCCAAATGGGTTTTGGGCTAAAGCTGTATCAACAGTTGTTCATCTTGTAAATAGATCTCCCAGCAAGGTTTTGCAGAAGGATTCAGTGCCAGAGATGGTATGGTCAGGCAAAATGCCCTCATACAAGCATCTCAGAGTCTTTGGCTGTGAGGCATATACTCACGGTCCAAAGGAATTTAGGAACAAACTTGAGCCAAAGAGTAGAAAGTGCATCTTTCTAGGCTATGGTAATTCTGGTGAGATGGGGTACAGACTTTGGGATCCCGAATCCAGAAAGGTTGTCCGCAGCAATGATGTTCACTTTAATGAATCCAAATATCATTCTAAACCAGAGAGGGTTGAGGAGATTAGAAGAGTTGTCTTCCAAGAAGATGGACCTGCACGTGCAAGACAAAATGTTAGGGCTCAAGAGGAGCAAGGACAGGATAGATTGGAACCACAGGTTGTGGTTGAGCCTGAGACACCTATTGTGCGTAGATCTAGACTTGTCACGCGACCTCCTGATAGGTTTGTTCCATCTATGAACTATGTCATGTTGACTGATTGCAATGAGCCTTCATCTTACAAGGAAGCAGTGCAAATGAAGGACTTCGGGAATTGGCAATTGGCCATGCAGTCAGAGATGACAGCTCTACATAAAAACAAGACATGGAAGCTAGTTAAATTACCACGGGGCAAAAAGGCTCTACCCTGTAAATGGGTTTACAGGTATAAGATCACCGCTCATGATAGTCAGCCAAAGTACAAAGCAAGGCTTGCTTCCAAGGGCTTTAAGCAAGAACAAGGCATTGACTTTGATGAAGTCTTCTCTCCGGTGGTCAAAATGACTACATTGAGATGCTTTCTTGCATTGGTTGCCATATTAGATATGGTGTTGCACCAAATGGATGTCAAGACAGCGTTCTTGCATGGTGATTTAGATGTGGAAATTTACATGCAGTAGCCAGAAGGGTTTGTTGAGAAAGGCAAGGAAGATTGGGTATGCCAGTTGTTAAAGAGTCTTTATGGCTTAAAACAATCACCTAGGGCATGGTACCATAAATTCCACAAGTTTATGCTTTCTCAAGGCTACAAACGTAGTGAGTTCGATCACTGTCTATATACAAAGAAGGCTAAGGATGGTAGTTGGCTGATCCTTATTTTGTATGTGGATGACATGTTGATTGCTGGCAAGCACTTGGAAGAAATTTCAGCTTTGAAGTCAAAGATGGCAAAATCGTTTGACATGAAAGACATGGGTGAGGCAAGTCATATACTTGGTATGTGCATTGAGAGAGACAGATCAAAGAAGTTGATTTGGTTATCTCAAACAGAGTATATTGACAAGGTTTTGCAACGTTTCAATATGGAGAAGGGAAAGGCATTGAGTGTTCCATTGCCACCATATGTGAAACTTAGCAAACAAGATTGTCCTGTGTCTGAGGAAGAACAGGCTGAAATGGATAAGATTCCATATGCGTCTGCAGTGGGTAGTTTGATGTATGCAATGATTGCTACTCGCCCAGACATTGCATTTGCAGTGGGAGTAGTAAGTCAATACATGTCAAACCCAGGCAAGAAACATTGGGAGGCAGTGAAAGGAATATTGAGATACCTGAAAGCTACAAAGAGTATGCATATATGCTATGGGAGTCAGGAGCTAAGTGTAAAGGGTTTTACAAACTCAGATTATGCAGGTGACTTAGACAACAGAAGGTCTACGTTAGGGTATGTCTTTACATTGGCTTGTGGAGCAGTATCATGGCGTTCTAGATTACAAGATTGTGTTACTCAGTCTACTATAGAGGCTGAATATGTTGCAGCATCAGAGGCATGCAAAGAATCAATTTGGCTTAATCGACTAGTAACAGATTTGGGAATCAAAGAAGAGATGCCTGTGTTATATTGTGATAGTCAAAGTGCTATACAATTGGCTCGCAATCCAGTTTATCACTCAAAGACAAAGCATGTGGATGTGAAGTATCATTTCATCAGGGAAATACTCGAGGATAATCAACTTCAGCTTGTCAAAGTTCACACCACAGAAAATCCTGCTGATCTACTTACAAAAGGACTTCCCTTAGAGATCTTTGCGCATTTTCGCAAGCAGTTAGGTGTAGGGTAGTACATCACTTCTCTACATCTTTAGTATATTAGCTTGTATAGTAGCTTCTCTCACACTTAAAGTACCACATTGGACTTTAAGTGGGAGGTTGTTGGGGTATAAAGCCCAATGTGGTCACCCAGGTAAGTGGGCGGGCCGCCAGGTATGTACACATATTCTTTTGTAAAAACCTAATAAGAACTCACTATGCTCTACACATTACAGTAGAGCGAGTTCACCATATCGTCGTGCTCTTCTTCTCGCACTCTCTCTCGCGTCGCACTTCCGCTCATACTCCTTCAATAAAGTGGAATGTAGTTTTTGATCCCAATCTGTTCTAGACTCTAATACTATCTTAGTTAAGATTGTGCATAGATTTTTATTTGTAGCTTCGGCTTGGCGATTAGCCTGTGGGTGGTAGGGAGCTGACTTCTTATGAACTATCATGAAGTCTTCAAGAAGATTTTCAATTATCTCATTTATGAAGTGTGTGCCTTGATCATTGACAATTTCTATAGGTAGACCATATCTAACAAAGACATTTTCGTATAGAAATTGTGCAGTAGTCCTGGCATCAGCCTTTTGTGTAGCTTTAGCTTCTACCCATTTTGTGAGATAATATGTGGCTACAATGATGTACTGGGTATGCGTTTTGTAAGCAAGGGGTGATATTGGTCCTTCAAAGTCTATTCCCCACTTGGCAAAGGCTCTAGCTCCCATCATTGTTCGTAAGGGCATCTCATCCCGTTTTATAATACGTTGGTTCATTGACAAGACTCACATTTTTTTGTATACTCGTTTGCGTCCATATGTAATGTTGGCCACCATATTCCCAAGGTGAGGACAATTTTTGTTGTCTTTTTCCCTGAGAAATGGCCCCCTCTAATCTCTCCATGTGCTTGTTCCAGGATTGGAACGTACATGTTCTTCGTTGCACACAGCCTAAGCTGGTTATCCTTTCCCCTTTTATAAAGCTAATTTTCAATAACAGTGAAATCACGAGCTTCTATTTCTATCGTTCTCTATCATGCTTTGGTGATATTTTTAGGAAACTTCTATCTTTCCAAGGAGTCAACAATGTATTGACTCCATTGTGGCGTAAGTGTTATCTGAAACAATGTTGCATGTTCAATGGGTGAGCTTGATCTGCATTTGACACAACTAGTGACATATTCATGAACATCAATGCGCATAGTCGGCCAATACACTCCTAATTCTCGTAGTCGTTGGAAAGTTTTGTGGCTGAACAATGAAACGTTAACGCCTGAATATACGCTTCCAGCAAATATGCTTCATATTCCTCAAGGTTTATGCACACTCTTAGGATGCCATCGAAGCCAAAATTATATGAACATCCTCCAACCAACTGAAAGTCTTAGCTTGGTGAATCGTTCTTTGTTTAAGTTCTAGGTCTGTTTTGTCGAATTCCCCGCCTTGTGATAGTAGCTTGACAATCTCTTGGGACCACTTAGGAACCATTTTTATACTGAAGAGATATGCATCCGGTAGATCATCATCCACACCCTCTGGATTGTCTCCATTAGGTAATCAAGAGAGGTGGTCTGCTTGATAATGTGTCTTCTCTTTTTAACCACTACGGTACAGTTAAACTCCATCAATATGATGAACCATCTTATGATTCATCCGGTGTTGCATGGTTTGTTGACAAGGTATAAAAAGGCTTGATGGTATGTGAAAAACACAAACTTATTTGCGAGGAGATAATGCCAAAATTTCTTAACGGCATAAATCATTCCAAGCCCCTCTCTCTCAGTGGTTGTGTGATACCTTTTAGCATTATTTAGTTGTCGGCTGGAATAGATGACTAGGAAATCCATGGTTCCCTCTCCTGGTTGAGCCAGAATACATCGGATGGCAAATGCAGATGCATTTATGGACATGAAAGATTTTTTCCCAATCATGTGTTCGTAGCAGTAGAGCGGATACAAGGGCATCTTTTAATTCTTAAAGGATTCCTTGCACTTATCTGTCCATTCAAAGATCACTATAAGTCTATTAAGTGGTTGTGAAATAATTGCATACATGTGTATGAACCTCGTGTAATAACCACAATGTCCCATGAAGCATTGTACTTGCTTTGCATTGATCGGCTTAGGCATTTTGATAATCACCTTAATCTTATCCAAATCTGTGAAAATGTCATATTCCGAGACAATATGCCCCAAGATTCATCCTTGTCTTACCATGAAAACGCATTTTTCTAGGTTAAGGAAAATCCTATATGTCTTGCATTTCTCGAATACCTTTTTGAGATGTTCCACATGTTCCTCTCTTGCAGAGAGTGTACATATAAGTCATCCATATAGATTTCCAAGTACTCCTTGAAGGCATGTGCCATCAATATTTGAAATGTGGCAGGTGCATTTGTTAACCCAAATGGAATGTCCCAATATGCAAATATGCCCCATTCTGTGGCAAATTCCATTTTATATTGGTTCTTGGGTGCAATTGCAAGTTGATTGTAACCAGAGAACCCATCCAAGAAGGAATATGCACGCTTCCCTGCCACTCGTTCAAGGATGTGGTGCATAATTGGTAACGGATAGTTATCCCTTATTGTGGCTGCATTGACTTTTTTGAGGTTAACACACACTCGGAGTTTGCCATTATTTTTTGCTACAACAACGATTGGGGATACCCAAAGATAAACTCCGTGTCTTTTAGTTTATCAATCTCTTCCTTGATACGCTTAGCAAAGGTATCACTATACGTGTATGGCCTTTGTCTTCTAGGTTTTGCATCAGGTTTTAAAGGGATAGTATGCTTACATATTGTTGGATCCAATCCCTTTAAATCCTTGTAAGACCATGCAAACACATCCTTATATTCCTGAAGAAGGATGAGAAGCTCCTCTTCCTCGTCTCGGCTCAGGTCGGTGGTTATATAGACGGGTTGCGGTTTCTCTCCAGGTTGCACACTATGTCTACTTTCTTTGCATCTTCCGGCCCATCATAAGACTCTTTCTCCCGTCGCTCTCTTATGATCTGTGTCAGCACTATCTTCCAGTCTTGAATAGTGAACTTTTTGTAATGGGATGGTACACTCCTGTGGTTTGCGCTATTGTCTTTCTCATCCTCTTTATTGTCGGTTTCGGTTGTCCACACTTCCCTCAGAGTCTTCTTGAGCTCTTGGTACCTTTTCTTACGTTCAAGTTTCGTCAGTTTTGGTTCTTCTAATTTCTTTTTTTTACATCCCTGGGACTATCTTTTGTCTTAGGGTCTCGATCTTGAGAGAACTAAGCTGATATTTCATTTGAATGTATTCTTTTGCCTTTACTAGAGATAAGCATTCCATTCTATTTTTTATGTTTGGCATTGGGTTATCTCTGGCCTTGTGAGCTTCCTTCCGTTTTTTGTAATGAGCTTGACATCTTGGTTTTTGATTTGGAAAATCGTAAAACCTAACATCAGGTATTATTTCCTCTAGCTCACTGGGGTTGTCAGAACATTCATTATCTGCATCATCATCTCGCTCAAGATGATTTGTAGAATCATGGAACAGCTCCCCATCCATTTCTTGCTTATTTTTTATTTTTCTTGATTGACTTGAGATTTGGTAATCATCATCTTCTATTAACGCAACCATGTAATATGGAACTACACCCATACCTATCTTGGTCACAAAACTTAGTCGTCGGTCCCTCCGCAATAGCACACACACTAAGGTTGCTAGAATATGTGTCCGTTCTAAAGGTTCTAAGGACTCTTCTAGAAAAGGTTCTGGAATGTATTCTGTATCCTCAATCGCTTTGTCTAGAATACATGCTTCTCGTTTTAGGCTTCCACAGTTGGATGCCCCACACATCCATAACTCCTTTGGTTTACCTCGCTAGTTTGGGAGTTCTGACCCTACTATCATGGCAGAATTGCTCTTCTATCGGTGTTTTGTCAACATCTTTGTAGCTATGGTCTTTAAGGTTTATTCTTGTAGTCGTCTCCATGTGTCTGAGGTATATGTGATTGTAGCCCCAATCGTGGACCATCTTTAATTGTCGCATGAAGGGTCGTCCAAGTATTATGTCATAGTTATTTTTCTTGCCAAAATTCACAATTGCAAAGGTATGCTCGTACTCGATTCTGTAAGACTTAACAACTATTTTCTCCAAAATCCATATGGGTCTCTCTATATAACCATCAACCAGTTTTGCAGCTTCATTCTGGTGGTTTTCAAAGCTAGTTTTCCCCATTTCTTCCATACATCCTTTGTCGTGATGGCTACACCAGCTCCATTGTCAAGAATTGCCATGGTGGTAACACCTCTAATTCAATCGAGAGCATGGTATTTCCATCTTCCCCTTCACAGTATTCTCCTACCTTATTTAAAGGCACTGGTTGCATGTTTACTTGAGGTTTTTCTAATTCCTTGATTCCTTCCTACATTCGTGAATTCGGATCCCTTACTCCAAATTTTTTGAGACATTTTCCTACCGCATTTCACATATTAGGTCTTAATCTGGGAAGCTCTGCTAGAGTAATAATACAAGTTACTGGAGTTGATAAGAGTGTTATCAACCCCTGGGAGTCCATACCCTTCCTTGTAGCGAGTTGCTGAGATGGTACAACTTTCACATCTGACTTTGCTTCATACTCTCCCATATATGAGGGTAACATTTTCAGAGATACAGGTTGGCTATCCAAAGATTTCTTAGATCCCTTGTCTCCCCAATAAGAGTGCATCTCATTGTCTACCTGAAGTCCTACCTCAAATTCTTCAATAGGAGGAAGAAAGTCATCTTCTTCCATACTGGTTTTGTTAACCCTTTGGCTTAGTTCATTAGCTTCATTGGCTTCCCTTATCTGTTTCCAAAGATTATTAAGCCCTCGTCGCTTTTATACAATTCAGGTGTGATAGATTGGAGCCCTTCTGAGGGTGAGTGTGTTGTGTTCAACACTATCCCCGGTGTTTCTATTGAATGTTCAGGTTTTAATTCAATTTCTAGACTAACAGTTAGTCGTTTTGATCCATGTGTTGGAGGGTTCCTTGGCATTGGTACTGGAAGTTCTACCTCCTCCACCTGCTTCCTTGAAGTTGGTTCTAGTAAGGTTTGTGCAGTTTGGATCATCTTTTGACACCTTTCTAGTCTTTGTTTTTCTAACTCAGCATAGGGATATGTCATCCATTTTTGTTCGTGAGTTTGGTCGATTTTATGCCTTGATTCATATGCTTTCAAGAGTGCGTCAAGATGTTCATTTACTCTCTCTACTAGCACAAATTTTCGTGATCCCGCACTTTTGGATTTCACTTTCTTCTCAAGCTCTATGTATGTTGGTGTTTGTGGGACGTGTGTCTAACCTCACTATCCTATCTTATTGAAAATTTAGTGAGAACCACGATTAAATTTCCAATCCATGGTACAAAGCTGACTCGACTATTGCATAGAGGCTACAAGAGGTTGTCAATCTCTCGAAAAACAACAAATAACTCGCATCTAACTCAAGCGACACTCAAGTGACTGAAGTCACCAAAAGCCAATCACTCATCGGCAAACAAATCACATCCATTACAACACCAAATGACATCCAAACGTAATGAAACTTCTAGGACATGTTTATAAGACCTAAGCACACATGCCTATGGTCTCAAATCCCACTTTAGATCAAGTGCCAAAATTGTGATTATTAACATCAGTGGATTTTTGACCTAGTCGTTTTCGACTCAAAATGCACCTAAATGCTTAGCAATGATGCCCCAATACCCCGCCTATGCTTAGTTTTTTATTTTAAAGTATAAATTCTTACTTATGATGAAATTAGGCTACGGGTCGGCGACGCCAAAAGCTACGAAATAATGTGATGTGTTTACGTCAATGCATACAGCTCTTACCTGCGATTGCAATGCAACAAACACGATTGCAATGTAACAACCGGAGAGGGAGTAGGAAGCGCAACAAGGAGAGAAGTGAGCGTCATTAGCTCACCCTATGTATTTCATTATCCAAAAACTTAATAATAACTTACAAAAATTGGCTTTTATACCTTAGCCAAGGGCTTTGGTGGTCAAAACTAATAATTTGGGAGCTCTAACTAAAGATAGATAATGACAAGTTGACACAATATGGAAGCTTTGTAGCTCCGGCTCAACTATTACAAGGTTTACCCAAACAATAAGAGTTAGAATATTCCCGATTTATTAAACATTTTAAGTTTTTTTACATGGGAGCTCCGAAAAATGGTATCCATGTTAGCTTGCTGCTAACATTCCCCCCTCCTTGCCTGTGTCATCCCTTGACACAGCTTTATGGGCTGAAGTAGTCTTCAGGTTGACAACTGGCGATGCGGTATTTAAGCGCATTTAGGGCCTTTTGGTATCTGATCTTCTCTCTTTATCTGGACCTGCAAAAATTGCATTGTGACTCTGTTTTTCAGCTCCACTGCTGAGTAGCCTACAAATCTTGATGTCAGGTTGTTGATCACTGGCCAAAATATCTTCGTTCACCAAGTGAAGAACCCTGTGTAGAACGCTTCCTCAAAGGCCAACATATTATGTGATAGTAAGAACGTGCACCGGGCGTAGAAGCCATAGAGGACTTTGTCGAAAGGTTGACCACTGAGATCGTAGCATAAACCTTTATTACCCTCGAGGAATGACATCCAAGGGGCGCCTGCTTACTCTAGCTCATGGAAAACTTTGATGCAAGTGAGCAGCATTCAGCAAATTTTATAACATTGCACATGATAGATCTGGAAGACTTTTGAAAAATGACATGGCGCCCGTTAGGTTTTTCACCATGTACTCTTCAGTCAGCGGTCCCTTTCTAGGAGCAGGTAACCTTGGGTAGTTCAGCCAGGTTGGCCGCTTTTTTGTTGATGCCTCATGTGCTTGCCAGGTCCTTACTCGTGGTACAAGACAAAAAGTAGGATGCTTTTGTAGGGCTCTGCAGGTACTCTTGTGAACAGAATCAAATGCCTTGGATTCTTGCTCAACCAAATCAGCCTCCACTTTGGGTGGCCTTGATCTGCGCCTTCTTCTTGCATGTCTTTGAACAGCCTCTCTTTGACTTGGAGCAACTCCACTTTTATCAAAGGGTATGGCAGGAATCGCTGATGCCATTGCATATTGATTTGATTGGGAGTGAGTTGTGTAACATTGACAAAGTGAAGAACTCTCAACTCCCAATCCATTGCTGCCTTCCACTGCTCATCCACCTCTTGTGTAATCTTTTCTTTCAGTGCATCTTCCTCATCCTTTGACAGTTGAACCATTGGCATTGTATCCGTTTTTGTTATTTGTACTTGAAATTCTTCCTCACCACCTAGCTCTTCTGTTGGCTGTGTCTCCATCTCAGCGAAAGTAACTGAAGGGATCTCTATTTGTGGCTTTTCTGACGTTCCTGCTTCTTCTTGAGTTTTTGGCTGGCCATCTCTCAGGAGTTGGTTGACACTTTTAAGCTCAGCTATTTCTTTTAATAGCTCTTCTTCGTTGGACCCGCATTAAAGCCAGGTCTCTGCGCTGAGACTGCTCCAGTTTAAGCTCTAGCTCGAGGTCCTTGTTCTTTTTCTCTAATGCTTTGTAGACTTCGTCTGTTCCTTTGATCAAGGCTACTGCTGGATTTTCACGTATTTACCACAAGAAAGTTTCCTAATCATTTATTCTCTATTCTGAGTATTGAAGGGAGGCGTTCACTACATCTAACTGTACTTGCATTTTCTGAACTGACATGGGTAGGCCTCAACTTCCCAATGCTTGGAGAAGGAGATGGATTTCTTCTTGCACACATGAGTTGTGTGTGTGTGTGTGGAAATGTGATAGTTTAAAATGCAGCCCTCTCTCTCTTCTTGGTCGACCCCTCTTGCTATTTACTCATGCTGGACTCCCATTGTCTCCTGCAAAGCTTAACCAATCACAATTTAGAAGCATAATTGATAGCCTTGTGACATGTGTCCCCCTTCCCCCTTTTGTGAGAGATTTAGGTAATTAAATAATTCATTTAAACTCTCATTGGACCTTTTAGTATTCTGGCCAATAGTAATCAGGCAAGCCATTGGGCTATTGGATGCTCACTGGACCTCTTGGTAGACTGTCCAATAGTCTTCTAGGGAGCTCAATTTCTATTGTTTCTTTTATCAAGCATTTGTAAATTGATTAGAATAGTTTTACTCTAGCCTAATTCTCATTGGTCCACCTCTATGGCCATCCAAAAGAATTTGAGGGGAAATTGGGGGCAACTGGCCTAGGAGTCTGCCATGTGTCCATTCTTCCCTTTGGGGAGAGCTTGGGAGTGTGTGTGTGTGTGTGTGTGTGTGTGTGTGTGTGTGTGTGTGTGTGTGTGTGTGTGTGTGTGTGTGTGTGTGTGTGTGTGTGTGTGTGTGTGTGTGTGTGTGTGTGTGTGTGTTTATCTCTCATCCCCTACTATTAGGGCTCTCCCCCTCCTTCCTAGGGATGTGGGAAGACTTTTTAGTCTTCCCATGACCATCCAGTTTTCCCCTACTTTTGGCCGTTAGACCATTGAATTAAATTTAGGAACTTTAGCATGTGGAAGTCTTACTAGAGCTAAACCTTAGGTCTTTTAAGCCCCATTGAAGCACATTGCTCTTTTGCAGATCTTCCCCCTTTGGATCCCTATTTTTCCTCCTTTGGATCCCTGATAGAGACCGCTCTAGCAGCCTTACCAATATTCTAGCTTTTACTCCCCTGGTATTTCCCCATATTAAATGATCAGTTTAACATGAGAAAATCATTTGGGAGTATTAGATATTAGTTTTTATGACATGACCTCTCTCTTAAAATCATAGTCGTCCTCAACTATGAGGTAGAGAAGATAAACCTAGTCATTAGTCCGTTTGCTAGCGGGTAGATGATCCCTATTTTACCCTATGACATTGTTCCAGAATGGATGACAAACGCCATTTGGTTCTTGAGAGCCTTATCTACCACAAGCATGTCTGTACATTAGTCCACATCAATCTTCCATAGTAGAGTGACAAACTCTACTTCGTGTTCGGGAGACATTATCTCCACAAACATGATCAAGTGGCTGAAAGCACTCTCAAGACGACTGAGACTGAATGCGATATCAATAGCAACTCACATTCATTTGTCTTCTATGATAGAGGAGTACACTATCGATCCCGATTTTAGAGATGTGATTTCAGCCCTTGCACTAGGGAAGAAGGAAGAACCATTTACCCTACAAGATGGTTATCTTCTCGATGGCAATAGACTATGCGTTTCTAACTCACTACATGAGAAAGTAATGTATGAATCTCATGCTCCTTCTTATACGGGGCATAGAGGGATTGAGTCTACCCTAAAAGGGACAGAAACATATTTCTATTGGCCTGCCATGAAAGCAAACATACAAGATTATGTTTCAAAATGTGTGGTATGCCAAAACACAAAATTTAATAGAGGGAAGCAACCTAGATTGCTTCAACCTTTGCCAATCCCTAATTCACCATGGGAGAGCATATCCATGGATTTTATCTTTGGATTTCCTGAGTCTATCCGTGGGACACAGGAATATGGACGATAGTAGATAGGTTTAGCAAACAAGCACATTTCATACCTGTCAAAAAGACTATCAAGGACCATCAAATGGCAACCCTTTTTATATCACAAATCTTCAAATACCATGGCTTGCCATTGTCTATAGTGTCAGATAGAGATCCTAGAATGACCAGTAATTTTTGGAAGGGTCTCTTTGAGAATTTAGGTACAAGGCTAAACTTCTCTTTGGCCTATCATCCCCAAACGGATGGCCAAAGTGAAATATCTAACCCAACAATTCTTAATCTACTAAAAGCTTATGTCACGGAAGTAGATCAAAAGTTCCAATGGGAGAAGTACTTACCCTTAGTTAAGTATGCTTACAATAACACTGTACATACTTTCCACGGGGAAAGCACCTTTTGAGGTGATAGAGGGAAGATCAAAAAGTCTCGTGCTACTCAAGGTACCTGGGAAGATCTTCACTGCAACTGAATATAGCCGAGACCTACAAGAATCTTTCCAAAAGATTAAGGATGCTATATCTATCTCTTAGTAAAGACACAAGGGTGCTGCTAATAAGCACAGAAGAGCCCTAGCCTTTAAACAAAAATGATTGGTTCTTGCTTAAGTTTTCCCAAGGCTCGATTAAGGCACACAACGGGCAAGAATCCTACATGACACCAAAAGTACTATTCCAAGTGAGCAAAAAGGTACTATGGTCCCTTTCATATTCTTAGGCCAATGAAACAGATGACCTATCAACTTAAGTTGCTCAACCATTGGCTCATACACAATGCTTTCTATGTGAGCCTACTAAAGCCTTACAGAGGAGAGCCACCTCAAGAAGCAATCATTGAAGACCCACCGGAGATCAAGGACCAAGGAGAGGATTTTTGCAACCCAAGTCTATTCTCCTACACAAAGACAAGGTATTACGAGTTAAAAATTATCCTTTTGAATATGCTAGATGGATGCAAGGCATACAATTAAAGGATAACCTAAACCTTGTCAATGCTTACAATGATTCCCTAGAGTAGGCAAATGTAAATTTGTTTAGATGAACAAAGTTTTTGTCTTATATGACTCTCTTCTTCTTTATTGTGCACAAATGTTAATAAGTATGCATGCTTAGGATCATGTTTGTGGAGACGACGTCTCCCGAACACCAAGTAGAGTTTGTCACTCTACTATGAAAGATTGATACAAACTATTGTACAGGCATGCTTACGGCAGCTAAGGCTCTCAAGCACCAAATGGACTAGTCATCCATTCTAGAACGATGTCGTAGGGTAAAATAGGGATCCTCTACTCGCTAGCAAACACACTAATGACTAGGCTTTATCTTCTCTACCTCATAGTTTAGGACGACAACGATTTCAAGAGAGAGGTAATTCACATGACATTACCTCTCTCTTAAAATCATAGTCGTCCTCGACTATGAGGTAGAGAAGATAAAGCCTAGTTATTAGTCTGTTTGCTAGCGGGTAGAGGATCCCTATTTTACCCTACGACATCGTTCTAGAATGGATGACTAGTCTATTTGGTGCTTGAGAGCCTTAATTGCCGCAAGCATGTTTGTATATTAGTCCGTATCAATCTTCCATAGTAGAGTGACAAACGCTACTTAGTGTTCAAGAGACGTCGTCTCCACAAACATGACCCTAAGCATGCATACTTATTAACATTTGTGCACAATAAAGAAAAAGAGAGTCTTATAACACAAAAACTTTTCTCATACAAACATATTTACATTTGCTTACTCTAGGTAATCATTGTAAGCATTGACAACGTGTAGGTTATCCTTTAATTATGTTTTGCATCCATCTAGCATATTCAAAAGGATAATTTGTAAACTTGATAAGATATCATCGAATAGTCTTACTGCCTCGTAATACCTTGCCTTCGCGTTGAAGAATGGACTCGAGCTGCAGCACCTCTTCTTGGTCCTCGATCTCCGATGGGTCTTCAATGATTTCTTATTGAGGTGGCTCTCCTCTATAAGGCTTTAGTAGGCTCACGTGGAAAGCATTGTGTATGAGCCAATGGTTGGATAACTTAAGTTGATAGGTCATCTCATTCATTGGCCTAAGAATCTGAAAGGGACCATAGTACCTTTTTGCTAACTTGAAATAGTAGTTTTGGTGTCCTATAGGATTCTTGCTCGTTGCGTACCTTAATGGAGCCTTGGGAAACTTAAGCAAGACACAATCATTTTGTTTAAAGGCTAGGGCTCTTCTATGCTTATCAGGAGTAGCCTTTTGCCTTTGCTGAGAGATGGAAATAGCATCCTTAATCTTTTGGAAAGATCCTTGCAGGTCTCGTCTATATTCATCTACATCAAAGATCTTCCCATGTACCTTGAGTAGCAGGGGACATTTTTATCTTCCCTCTATCACCTCACAAGGTGCTTTCCCCGTGGAAGTATTAAGAAGATGGAGAAGAGGGTGACCTCTTTCTCACCTTTTTCTTCTCTTGTTTTCTCTCTTCCCTCTTTGAATTATGGTGTAGAGAGGTATGCGATGGTCTTATCCGTGTAGGGGGTGTTGGAGAGCGTTTTGCCCGCCGTCTTCGTGGAGCCATCTCCATCAAGGTGGCAGGAGACTCACTTCTTTCTCGTTCTTTTGGTGGGGGCTCTATCGTTGAAACTTGGATTCTCCTTTGGGAGGGATATGCCTCATCAAATAGTAAGTTTTTGGACGGATCCTCCTCTTCTTCCCTTATCGGAGAGAGTCCTCTTTTGGAAGTCTCCCACGAGCTTTACCATGGGTGCACAATTGCTATAGCACTTCACCTTGGCGGGATGGGTTGCCCAGGACTTGTTGAAGCCTAGAAACAAGATATTTTACAAACATAGGGGCATCATTAGTTGCTCTTTCATTAGAAAAATCAAAGCTATCAACACTCATTTCAATCTCTTTTCCCTTGTCATCCATACTAGCAAATTTTAGGTGTAAATTTTTTACTCGTACTTTGGCACTTCAAGCCCTAGTTGCTACTCCTCTTTACCTTCAAAGATAAGCACTCAAGCATCTATACCCGTGGCTCAAATATTATTAGTTGCAAGGAATAGAAGAGAGGGTTTAACAGAGCCACGATAGCACCGGTTCATGTCAAGCTTCAAATAGCTCAATAATGGTTAAGCCATAGGCAAGCCCCATAGGATTCCATTATTAAGACCATAGCTCTAGACGATATCCCCGCCAATTTTTCTAAGCTAGACCATTGGACACAACCTTTGATTTTTGGAACCTTAGCATTTTGGAAGTCTTAATGGGTTGAACCTTAGGGTCTTGAAGCCCATTGTTGCACATTGCTCTTTTGCAGATGGTCCCCCCTTTGGATCCCTATTTTCCCTCCTTTGGATCCCTACTATGGCCGGTCTGCCATCTTAACCAATATTCTAGCTTTTTCTTCCCTGGCACTTCCCCATATTAAATGATCAGTTTAACATGAGAAAATCATTTAGGAGAATTAGATATTAGTTATTATGACATTACCTCTCAACTGAAATCATAGTCATCCTCGACTATGGGATAGAGAAGATAAAGCCTATTCATTAGTCCTTTTTCTAGCGGGTAGAGGATCCCTATCTTACCCTAAGACATCCTTCCAGAATGGATGACTAATCCATTTGGCACTTGAGAGCCTAAGGCTGCCGTAATCATGTATGCACATTAGTCCTATCAATCTTCCATAGTAGAGTGACAAGCTCTACTTGGTGTTTGGGAGACGTCGTCTCCACAAAATGATTCTAAGCATGCATACTAATTCACATTTGTGCACAATAAAGAAAAAGAGAGTCTTATAAGACAAAAACTTTGTTCATTTTATACATTTGTACATTTGCTTAATCTAGGGAAGCATTGTAAGCATTGACAAGGTTTAGGCTATCCTTTAATTGTATGCCTTGCATCCATCTAGCATCTTCAAAAGGATAATTCTTAAACTTAATAAGATATCATTGGATAGCCTTACCGCCTCTTAATACCTTGTCTTCATGTTGAAGAATGGACTCAGGCGCAGCACCTCTTCTTGGTCCTCGATCTTTGGTGGGTCTTCAATAGTTGGTTCTTGAGGTGACTCTCCTTTGTAAGGCTTTAGTTAGGCTCACATGGAAAGCATTGTGTATGAGCCAATGGCTAGGAAACTTGAGTTGATAGGCCATCTCATTGATTGGTCTAAGAATCTGGAAGGGACCATAGTACCTTTTTGCTAATTTATCATAGTACTTTTGGTGTCCTGTAGGATTCTTCCCCGCCGTGTGCCTTAATTGAGCCTTGGGAAATTTAAGTAAGACCCAATCATTTTCTTTAAAGGCTTGGGCTCTTATGTGCTTATCAGCAACAACCTTTTGCCTTTTCTGTGAGATAGAGATAGCATCCTTAATCTTTTGGAAAGATTCTTGTAGGTCTTGGCTATACTCATCTGCAGCGAAGATCTTCTCATCTACTAACATAATATGGCAGAAGGGGGAGATCTTTACACATGTCGCAATCAGCGACCTCAAGGCTAAATTCCAAAACTAAAATAAGCCCCTTTGCATGCGATAAAGAGGGAGAGAGGGGGAGAGAGAGAGGCCGCCGGAGGCGGCCGGCCATACTATGTACCTTAAGTAGCAGGGGACTTTTAGATCTTCCCTCAATTACCTCAAAAGGTGCACTTCCCGTGGAAGGATGTACAGAGTTATTGTAGGCATACTCTACTAAGGGTAAGTACTTCTCCCATTGGGATGTTTGATCTACTTCCGTTACATATGCTTTTAGTAGATCAACAATTGTTAGGTTAGCTATTTCACTTTGGCCATCCGTTTGCTTGTGATAGGCCAAAGAGAAGTTTAGCCTTGTCCCTAAATTCTCAAAGAGACCCTTCCAAAAATTACTAGCCATTCTAGGATCTCTATTCGACACTATGGACATCAGCAAGCCATGGTACTTGAAGATTTGTGATATGAATAGGGTTGCCATTTGATGGGCTTTGATAGTCTTTTTGAAAGGTATAAAATGAGCTTGTTTTGCTGAACCTGTCTACTATCGTCCATATTCCCGTATTCCCATGGATAGACTTAGGCAATCCAAATATAAAATCCATGGATATGCTCTCTCATGGTGAATTAGGGATTGGCAAAGGTTGAAGAAATCCAAGTTGCTTCCCTCTATCAAACTTTTGTCTTTTGGTATACCACATAGTTAGAAACATACTCTTGTATGTTTGCTTTCCCGATAGGCCAATAGAAATATGTTTCAATCCCTTTTAGGGAAGACTGAATCCCTCTATGCCCCAGCATAAGGAGGAGCATGAGATTCAGACATTACTTTCTCACATAGTGAGTTAGTAACGCATAGTCTATTGCCATAGAGAAGATAACCATCTTGTAAAGTAAATGGTTCCTCTTTCTTTCCTAGTGCAAGGGCTGAAATCACATCTCTAGAATCGGAATCAATAGCATAATCATCTATCATAGAGGATAGATCATTGCGAGTTGCTATGGAAACCGCGTTCACTCTCGGCCGTCTTGAGAGTGCGGCTACTTGATTATGCTTGCCAGCAACGTGAGCAATATGAAAATGAAATTGCGAAAGGAAATTTGCCCACCTCATTTGTTTGTCAAAGAGCTTGGTCTGCATCATGAAGTACTTAAGACTTTGGTGATCCATCTACTGAATGAAAGGAGTTCCCAATAAATAGTGCTTCCATGAGTCTAAGGCATGTAGAACTGCGATGAGTTCCTTTTCATATATGCCTAGAGCTTGCTCAACAGGATCGAGCCTTCAACTTTCATAGGCTATGGCGTGCCCTTCTTGGAGCAAAACAGCTCCAAGGCAATCACCACAAGCATCACATTGGACCTCAAATGGCTTTGAGAGATCCGACAGTGTAAGCACAGGTTGAGAGATAAGCTTTTCTCTAAGCTTTTTGAAAGCATTGTTCTCCTTGGCAGACCATGTATAACTAACGTTTTTCTTTGTTAGGTCATGTAATGGTCTTGTTATTATTGAGAACTTTTCTATGAAGCGTCTATAGTATGCACACATACCTATAAAGCTTCTTAGTTCATGAAGATTCCTTGGTTTAGGCCATCCTTTTATTACCTCTAATTTCAATGGATCCATTTGGATGCCATCTTGAGAGATAATGTGACCTAAATACTGAATCTCTTGCAAGAAAAATTTACTTTTCTTTCGATTAACATAAAGTTTATTCTCTCTTAAGACTTGAAATATTACCTAGAGGTGTTGCTTGTGTTCATCTAGTGAATTAGAGTAGATGATAATATCATCAAAGAACACTCTAGTAAAGGTTTGGTGAGGCCTGAATAGCTTCTCCATCAAGCGGTTAAATGTGGCTGGTGCATTGGTCAAGCCAAAAGGCATGACAATGTATTTGTAAAGACCAAACGTAGTGCAAAATGCGGTCTTTACAATATCTTGATCAACTATCCTTGTTTGATGGTAGCCACTTTTTAGGTCAATCCTACTGAAGTAGGTGGACCCTTGTAGCTTATGAGATAGGTCTTCTACCCATGGAATGGGAAACCTATTCTTGATAGTGATCCTATTTAGTGCTCTATAATCGACACACATACGATATGTGCCGTCTTTCTTTTGCACTAATAACACGGGTAAGCAAAATGGAGATGAGCTAGGCCTAACCATGCCCTTTTCAACTAACTCATGCACTTGCCGCATAATCTCCTCTTGTTGAGCTTGAGAAACTCTATAAGGAGGTTTATTAGGCGGTGAATTTCCTAGAAGAAATTTAATTGCATGGTCATCATTGCCTCGTTTAGGACGTAGTTCACAAGGGATGTTGTCAATAAATCTTGAAACCCCTTGAGAAAATTGGATAACTCTAATTCCTTGTGATTGTTTATATTTTCTTTTGCTAAAGCATTAGGTTCATTTGAGAATCTTTAACAAAAATCATGTACACGGAAATAGAGCTCTTTATTGACTTATTGAAAGCTTGCCTATGTACAATGGGTATGGTGTTACCCATCTCTTTGGCATCTATGTACACATCTTTTTCCTTGTACCTAAAGTAGATTTTCCTTTCACGTAATTTAACATTGGCAACCATGCGATCAAACCATGATGCCCCTAGGATTACATCCTCGTGCTTGAGAGGAGAGATAAAGAAGTCCTCTCTGTCCACATAGCTTTGGACATGGAGCCTCAATTTCCCGATTAAGGGAATGACTGAAGCTTCTTGCGCACCATCTGCGGGTAGGACATCTCCCATCTCATAGGCTTGTATGCCTAGCTTGGTGGTCAACTCTGTGGATATGAAACTGTGAGTAGAACCAGGGTCAAAGAGAATAAAAGCATCATGTTCTCTTACCTTTCACCAAGCATGGCATAGAGGAGATCCTTTGTGGTGAGCTTCCTCTTCTTGGATTTCAACCAAGGTAGCTCTAGGAGGCTCATGGCGGGTGTTCTTTTGGGGAGAAGCGTGGTAATGTATGCCCTTGCTCGCTGCACTTAAAACAATGGTTATCCTTGCGATAGCGCTCAAGCTCTTCAGGAGAGAGCTTGTTTTTGCCTTTGTAAACTCCCTTCTCCTTAGCTTTGTTGTTATTAGAATTTCCCTTAGGAGACTTTTGGACATTGTCCTTCCCCTTAAGCTCATTGGAACCCTTGTTTTCCGTGGGCTTAGGATTTCTCTTAGCCCCTGTTTGGAAATTGATTCGAGAAGCCACCATAGTATGGTGTATAACCGCAGATATGGTGCATGGCATTTGGGAGTTGACATACTCCGCCATTTCTTCAGTCAAGCCCACACAAAATTGTTGTTTTTGCTCTCTAAAATCCATCTTTTTGAAGACGGTGGCTTTGAGATGTAAATCCCAAAACTTGTCTACATATTTGTGAATGGATTTGTAGGGAGAGAGCTTCAAGCTTTGCCATTCGGTGATTACTTTATCTTTGGCATCGCTACACAAAAACTGCTTCATGATGGAAGCTCTTAAAGCTTTCCATGTTCGTGGAGCTTCACTGTTGGCCCCTAGGCTAGACCACCATTTCTTGGCGGACTTTTGAAAGTGCATTGCTACATGGAGTAGCCCTCATCTCCAAACGCGGCATCAAATTGTTGGATAAAGGCCAAGACTTTGTTTGTAGCACCAAAGGTGCCATCGTAGGTAAGGAAAGAGATGCTCTTTCCTCCCTCTTTTAACTTCTTGAGCTTGGCCGACCTCTTCCATGCGGCATAGGATTTCCTATGGCCTCTTCATTTTTATGGTTCAAAAGTTGCACCATCACTTTCTTTAGAAGATGAAGAATTTAAGGAAGATGGACAAGAGGGTGACCTCTTTCTTGCCTTTTTCTTGCCTTGGTCTTCCTTGTCAGCACCATCACTTTCTTCATAAGCTTTCCATGTTCGTGGAGCTTCACTGTTCACCCCTAGGCTAGACCACGATTTCCTGGCGGACTTTTGAAAGTGTATTGCTACATGGAGTAGCCCTCATCTCCAAACGCGGCATCAAATTGTTGGATAAAGGCCAAGACTTTGTCTATAGCACCAAAGGTGCCATCGTAGGTAAGGAAAGAGATGCTCTTTCCTCCCTCTTTGAACTTCTTGAGCTTGGCCGACCTCTTCCATGCGGCATAGGATTTCCTATGGCCTCTTCATTTTTATGGTTCAAAAGTTGCACCATCACTTTCTTCAGAAGATGAAGAATTTAAGGAAGATGGACAAGAGGGTGACCTCTTTCTTGCCTTTTTCTTGCCTTGGTCTTCCTTGTCAGCACCATCACTTTCTTCATAAGAGGAACAGGATGAAGAAGATAGAGAAGAGGGTGACCTCTTTCTCGCCTTTTTCTTCTCTTGCTTTTTGTCATCCCTCTTTGAATAATGGTGTGGAGAAGTGTGCGACAGACTTCTCTGTTTAGGAGGTGATGGAGAACGTTTTGCCCGCCATCTTTGTGGAGCCATCTCCGTCGAGGTGGCAGAAGACTCACTTCTTTCTCATTCCTTTGGTGGGGGCTCTTGAGCTCTCCTTTAAGAAGGAGATGCGTCATCAAGAAGCAAATTTTTGACCCCTTCATATGGATCCTCTTCTTCTTCCCGAATCGGAGAAAGGCCTCTTTTGGAAGTCTCACAAGGAGGCTTCGTAGGTACTCTCTCGTCATGGTGGGGAGCTTGGAGAATCCCATGAGCACGAAGCTGCTGTTGCACTTCACTTTGGAGGGATGGATTTTTTACCATGGCTTGTTGAAGCCTAGAAACAAGGTAATTAACAAGCATAGGGGCATCATTAGTAGCCTACTCATTAGCAAAATTAAAGCTAGCAACATTAATTTCACTCTCTTTACTATTGTCAGACATTCTAACAACTTTTAGGTGTAAAATTTTTTAGGTGTACTTTGGCACTTCAAGCCCTAGTTTCTACTCCTCTTTACACCTTTAGACAAGCACTCAAGCTATTGTACTCATGGGTCAAATACCATTAATTGCAAGGAGTAGAAGAGAGGGTCTTTCAACACCAAAACATCACTGGCTCCTCTCAAGCTTCTAATAGCTCAATAGTGGTTAAGCTGTAGGCAAGCTCCATAGGACTCCACTATTAAGTCCATAGCTCTCGACGGTGATGCCCCATTATTTGCATGAAGGCAGGCGCAGTGCAAGGCTGAAAAATCCCTATTCTACTTACTCAATTGAAATTAATAATACCAACCATTTATAGCTAGCTTGAGGACCTCTCTTCTTGAGCAAGAAAAGAGAAACCTTGTACTCTGTTTAAATGAATTAAACTAGATTTACTCTAGCCTAATTCTCATTGGTCCACCTCCATGGCCATCCAATAGGATTTGAGTGCTAGGGAGCTGACATGTGTCCCTCATTCCCTTTGGTAAAAGAAGCTTGTGAGTGTGTGTGTGTGTGTGTGTGTGTGTGTGTGTGTGTGTGTGTGTGTGTGTGTGTGTGTGTGTGTGTGTGTGTGTGTGTGTGTGTGTGTGTTTCTCTCATATCCCCTACTTACAGTGCTCACCTCCTCCTATGTAGGAATCATGAAGACTTTTTTGTACACACACGAAGCATCCAATTTTTCTAAGCTTGACCATTGGACACAACCTTTGATTTTTGAAACCTTAGCATTTTGGAAGTCTTAATGTGTTGAACCTTATGGTCTTTAAAGCCCATTGTTGCACATTGCTCTTTTGCAGATGGCCCCCCTTTGGATCCCTATTTTCCCTCCTTTGGATCCCTATTGTGGCCAGTCTGCCAGCTTAACCAATATTCTACCTTTTTCTCCCCTGGCACTTCCCCGTATTGAATGATCAGTTTAACGTGAGAAAATCATTTAATAGAATTAGATATTAGTTATTATGACAGTAAGGGTCATACGCCACAAGACAGGTCTATAAATCAAGGATTCTAATAAAAGCTATTTTCTATAACATAGAGATGAAATTCCATGACATAATTAGAATCCATAAACAATGCCTTTTTCCCACGCTTAAGAGGCACGACTGCCATTCATAAGTCGTGAATATGACATGAGACATAATCTAAACTAACTAGTAATGTTGTGAAAAGTACCTAACTAATCAAGTCCATAGCTTTCAAGTCCATAGCTTTCAAGGGCACGTATATTGGGACTTCTCGACTCTTGGCATAATGAGTCTCTAATTTTTCTTCTCTTCATAAGAGGGAGTGGAGAGTTTCTCGACTAATCAAGACCACCCATCCTTGACTTGCAACCTGAGCCAGCAGTCCCCACTTTCCACCCCACTCACACTTTTTAACTTGCTTTTTAATAACTACCACACTGTTTTACATATACAAACAATGTTCCTTAATTAATTTCAGACACAGGTTCTTCTATATAGCCCTTCAAACAATAACAAAACAATTCAAACAAGGCCTAATGAAGACAGCCCTATATATAAAAAAAAAGAACTTTTCCAATTCCTTATGAGTTTGCCGCTACCCGCGGACTTTCTCTAGCTAACCAACAGAGCCTTTGCAAAGGATTTATTTGCTAATCGCAAATTGTGCAACCTTCCCATCTTGTTAACCGCAAGGCATCCTGCTAATCTCTTCCAAGGATAAGCTGTATTGTTTCAAGCTAAAGAACTCATTCATCTTTATTGCTTCATGAGCAGGGGGTAAGTATTTTTCCTTTACCGCTTGTCTGATTTCCCACAACTCTAAGAGTTCTCCAACACTCCCATCTCACGACAGTGTTGTTTCCACCATAATTTCGCTTCCCCTGAGTGTACATCAATGTTTATAATAACTCAAATCAATAGAGTATTTTCCAAACTTAGACTTATCTAGCCCAATCGTATGACTTAACCATTCATTACTTATCTCCATCACATGACTTAACCAGTCCATCAAAACTCAATCTAATGACTTAACCGGTCATGACTCATCCAGTCCATCAAAACTCAATCACGTGACTTAACCAGTCGTGAGATTATCTCAATCACATGACTTAACTAGTCATGGGTTATCCAATCATTTGACTTAACTAGTCATGGGTTATCCAATCATTTGACTTAACTAGTCATGGCTCATTCAATCCACCAAAAACGGTCAGTTTCATGACTTAACCAATCAAACAATCTCTTTGTAGAAAAACAACTCAATCTTCTATTCATAAAATCATCAAAATGTCATATAGGGGTCACAAAAGATCTCTCCATGAGAAAACATAACAGAGGTTTCAACCATAACTATGGTATACATCAATTGAAAGGTTGTAATATCTCCATTGTGAGTTGGGTAATGGGTATAGAAAACCATACAACGTGCAAGCTTGAAGTAGCCAATTAAAACTTTTTAAGCTAGAGGTTTCAACCATAACTATGGTACACATCAACTGAAAGATTGTAATATCTCCGTCAAAAACATAATAGATGTTTCAACCATAACTACGGTACACATCAATTGAAAGGTTATAATATCTCCATCGTGAGTCGAATAATGGATATAGAAAACCATACACACATGCAAGCTTGAAGTAGCCAATTAAATCTTTTTAAGCTAGGCTCTGATACCAATTGTGAGGTCCCCAACTCTAAGAAGATTGGGGGGACTTGATAGATGGCCTTCCTTTATTCTAAAGTTTCATTGACAACACCCTACTCCATTTTCAGGAAGCAGAGATATGAGCAACAGAAGAGAGTAAGAACTCTATCCATTGTGATCGTGGTTGTAAGGGTCATACGCCACAAGCCAAGTCAATAAATCAAGGATTCTAATGAAAGTTGTTTCCTATAACATAGAGATGAAATTCCATTGACATATTTAGAATCCATAAACAACACCTTTTTCTCCACGTTTAAGAGGCACGGCAACCATTCATAAACCCTAAATATTATATGAGACATAATCTAAATTAACTAGTAATCTTGTAAAAAGTACTTGACTAATTGAGTCCATAGCTTTCAGGGGCACGTATATTCGAACTTCTTGACTCTTGGCATAATGAGTCTTTAATTTCACTTCTATTAATAAGAGGGAGTGGAGATCTTCTTGACTAATTGAGACCACCCATCCTTGATTGGCAACTTGAGCCAGCACCCACTTTCCATCTCACCCTCACACTTTTTAGCTTGCTTTCTAATTACTACCACACTATTTTACATATACAAACAGTGTTCCTTAATTAATTCTAGACACAAGTTCTTTTATACAGCCCTTCAAACAATACCAAAACAATTCAAAGAAGACCATTAAGCTCTCTGAAAGACCATTGGAGAGTCTCCCAAGGGGTCCAATGAGCATTCAGCAGCCCAATGGCTTGCATGATTCTTATTGGCCAGGAGACAAAGTGGTCCAATGAGAGTTTAGTTGCATTAATTAATTACCTAAATCTCTCACAAAACGGGAAAGGGGGACACATGTCAGAAGTCTATCACTTATGCTTCTTAAATCATATTGGCTAAGCTTGGAGAGGTCCAATGAGGTTCCAGCAAGAGGATTTAGCAAGAGAGTTGACCAGGAGAGAGAGAGAGAGGGGACTAATTTTTCAAGGGTATTATTCCGCACACACTCACACTAGTTCATGTGTGAAGCAAGAAGACTCTCTCTCTCTCCTTCTCAAACTTTAATTGAAAGCTTATCACCTATTCCAAGCTTGTGAGAAGGGAGGCCTACACCAATAACGCTTGGCTTTGTGATGTAAATCCAACCAAGATCCAAGCTTCAATTCATGCTCATCTCCTCTATCATGCTAATTACTAAGCTATGGTATGCTAATATGAGTGATTATGTGAGGAGATGTACTTCTTTCTGGTAAGACTTATCCTTCTTTCTCTCAATCTACTCTCATACCCCGCTAGCTCTCACCATCTTCGAAGGTGTGTGAGGTCTTGGGTTCTAAACCATGAGAGTATTGATGTTGTGTTTTATAAGTGTTTGCTAAGTGCTTGAAGTTTCCATCTTCATTGCACTAGCTAGTGATTGAAGGAACACAAAAAATTGTATTGTAAAATGTCTCCCTTGAAGGGGGAAACCTATAATACAAAGCCTTTTGGAGGGGGGATCGGCTCCATGTAAATCCGTTCCTCAACTATTGTCAATAGCTTAATTTCTCTCTCTTTTGAAGTATAGTTCATGCCTATCTAACTAGGTATTATGATTTTCGTTGCTCTCTCTACCCAAGCACTCTTGTCATGCTCATTAGGATTCTATTCTAATGAAATGCTCACTATGTTCATGCTATTTTTTGCTACACA
Organism: Adiantum capillus-veneris; assembly: GCF_014529385.1. Lineage (NCBI taxonomy): Eukaryota > Viridiplantae > Streptophyta > Polypodiopsida > Polypodiales > Pteridaceae > Adiantum > Adiantum capillus-veneris. The sequence goes on from NC_140936.1 coordinate 130,792,135, forward strand.
CAAGTTACTAGGCCATTAAATGTTATATTGGTATCAGAGCCAGGTTTTGATCCTAGGACCTGTGGGTTATGGGCACACCATGCTTCCCCTGCTACTTAAGATACATGGGAAGATCTTCGCTGCAGATGAGTATAGCCGAGACCTACAAGAATCTTTCCAAAAGATTTAGGATGCTATCTCTATCTCACAGCAAAATCAAAAGGTTGCTACTGATAAGCAGAGAAGAGACCAAGCCTTTAAAGAAAATGATTGGGTCTTACTTAAATTTCCCAAGGCTCGATTAAGGCACACGACGGGCAAGAATCCTACGGGACACCAAAAGTACTATGCTAAATTAGCAAAAAGGTACTATGGTCCCTTCCAAATTCTTAGACCAATCAATGAGATGGCCTATCAACTCAAGTTGCCCAGCTATTGGCTCATACACAATGCTTTCCATGTGAGCCTACTAAAGCCTTACAAAGGAGAGCCACCTCAAGAACCAACTATTGAAGACCCACCGGAGATTGAGGACCAAGAAGAGGTGTTGCATCCCGAGTCCATTCTCCAACATGAAGACAAGGTATTAAGAGGCGGTAAGACTATCTGACGATACCTTATTAAGTTTAAGAATTATCCTTTTGAAGATACTAGATGGATGCAAGGCATACAATTAAAGGATAACATAAACCTTGTCAATGCTTACAATGCTTCCCTAGAGTAAGCAAATGTAGAAATGTTTAAAATGAACAAAGTTAATGTCTTATAAGACTCTCTTTTTCTTTATTGTGCACAAATGTGAAGTTGTATGCATGCTTAGAATCAAGTTTGCGGAGACGAAGTCTCCCAAACACCAAGTACAGCTTGTTACTTTATTATGGAAGATTAATAGGACTAATGTGCAGACATGCTTGCGATAGCCTTAGGCTCTCAAGCGCCCAATGGATTAGTCATCCATTCTCGAACGATGTCGTAGGGTAAGATAGGGATCCTCTACCCGTTAGAAAAAGGACTAATGAATAGGCTTTATCTTCTCTACCCCATAGTCACGGACGACTATGATTTCAAGAGAGAGGTAATGTCATAATAACTAATATATAATTCTCCTAAATGATTGCTCATGTTAAACTGATCATTTAATATGGGGAAGTGCCAGGGGAGAAAAAGCTACAATATTGGTTAAGCTGGAAGATCGAGCACATTAGAGATACAAAGGAGGGAAAATAGGGATCCAAAGGGGGCCCATATGCAAAAGAGAAATGTGCAACAATGGGGTTTAAATACCCTAAGGTTCAGCCCATTAAGAATTCCAGTATGCTAAGGTTCCAAAAATAAAAGGTTGCGTCCAATGGTCAAGCTTAGAAAAATTGGATGCTTTGTGTGTGTACAAAAAAGTCTTCATGATTCCTATATAGGAGGGGGCGAGCCCTGTAAGTAGGGGATGAGAGAGAAACACACACACACTCACAAGCTTCCTTTACACAAAGGGGATGAGGGACAACCATGGCGGTGGACCAATGAGATTTAGGCTAGAGTAAATCTAGTTTAATTCATTTAAAAACACTTAACATAAGAACTAATAAGAATTAAGCTCTCTAGAAGACTATTAGACAGTCTCCCAAGGGGTCCAATGAGCATTCTGCAGCCCAATGGCTTTCTTAATTCCTATTGGCCAGGAGACAAAGGGATCCAATGAGAGCTTAGTTGCATTAATTAATTACCTAAAGCTCTCACAAAAGGGGAAAGGGGGACACATGTCAGAAGGCTATCACTTATGCTTCTTAAATCCTATTGGCTAACCCTAGAGAGGTCCAATGAGGTTCTAGCAAGAGGATTTAGCAAGAGGGGTTGACCAAGAGAGAGAGGGGGCTGATCTTTCAAAGGAATTATTCCACACACACTCACACTAGCTCATGTGTGAAGCAAGAAGACTCTCTCTCTCTCCTTCTCAAGCTTTGGAAATCTTATCACCTACTCCAAGCTTGTGAGAAGGGAGGCCTACACCAACAACTCTTGGCTTTGTGATGCAAATCCAACCAAGAGCCAAGCTTCAATGCATGCTCATCTCCTCTACCATGCTAATTACTAAGCTTTGCTATGTTAATATGAGCGATTATGTGAGGAGATGTACTTCTTTCTTGTAAGACTACTCCTCCCTCTCAATCTACTCGCATACCCCGCTAGCTCTCACCATCTTCGAAGGTGTGTGGGGTCTTGGGTTTGAGACCGTGAGGGAATTGATTTTGTGTTTTATAAGTGTTTGCTAAGTGCTTGAAGTTTCCATCTTCATTGCACTAGCTAGTGATTGAAGGAACACAAAGAATTGTATTGTAAAATGTCTCCCTTGATGGGGGAAACCTATAATACAAAGCCTTTTGGAGGGGGGACTGGCTCCATGTAAATCCGGTCCTCAACTATTGTCAATAGCTTAATTTCTCTCTCTTTTGAAGTATTGTTGAGTCCTATCTAACTAGGTTTTATGCTTTCTGTTGCTCTCTCCACCAAAATTGAACATAGTGAGCACTTCATTCGAATAGATTCCTAATGACCATGACAAGCGTGCTTGGGTGCTACACACAAGTTACTAGGCCATTGAATGTTACATTGATATCAAAGCCAGTTTTCGATCGTGGGACCTGTGAGTTATGGGCCCACCATGCTTCCCTGCTACTTAAGGTACATGGAAAGATCTTCGTTGCAGAAAAGTATAGCCGAGACCTACAAGAATCTTTCCAAAAGATTAAGGATGCTATCTCTATCTCACAGCAAAGGCAAATTGTTGTTGCTGATAAGCACAAAAGATCCCAAGCCTTTTTTAAAAATGATTGGGTCTTACTTAAATTTCCCAAGGCTCGATTAAGGCACATGACGGGCAAGAATCCTATGGGACACCAAAAATACTATGATAAGTTAGCAAAAAGGTACTATGGTCCCTTCCAGATTCTTAGAACAATCAATGAGATGGCCTTTCAACTCAAGTTGCCCAGTCATTGGCTCATACACAATGCTTTCAATGGGAGCCTACTAAAGCCTTACAAAGGAGAGCCACCTCAAGACCCAACTATTGAAGACCCACTGGAGATCGAGGACCAAGAAGAGGTGCTGCAGCCCGAGTCCATTCTCCGACATGAAGACAAGGTATTAAGAGGCGGTAAGACTATTCGAGGATATCTTATTAAGTTTAAGAATTATCCTTTTGAAGATGCTAGATGCATGCAAGGCACACAATTGAAGGATAACCAAAACCTTGTCAATGCTTACAATGCTTCCCTAGAGTAAGGAAATGTACAAATGTTAAGAATGAACAAAGTTTCTTTCTTATAAGACTCTCTTTTTCTTTGTTGTGCACAAATGTAAAGTAGTATGCATGCTTAGAATCAAGTTTGCGGAGACGACGTCTCCCAAACACCAAGTAGAGCTTGTCACTATACTATGGAAGATTGATAGGACTAATGTGCACACATGCTTGCGGCAGCCTTAGGCTCTCAAGCGCCAAATGGATTAGTCATCCATGTTGCAACGATGTTGTAGGGTAAGATAGGGATCCTCTACCCGTTAGAAATAGGCTTTATCTTCTCTACCCCATCGTCCTGGACGACTACGATTTGGAGAGAGAGGTAATGTCGTAATAACTAATATCTAATTCTCCTAAATGATTTTCTCATGTTAAACTAATCATTTAATATGGGGAAGTGCCAGGGGACAAAAAGCTAGAATATTGGCTAAGCTGGCAGATCGAGCACATTAGAGATCCAAAGGAGGGAAAATAGGGATCCAAAGGGGGCCCATATGCAAAAGAGAAATGTGCAACAATGGGGTTTAAATACCCTAAGGTTCAGCCCATTAAGAATTCCAATATGCTAAGGTTCCAAAAATAAAAGGTTGCGTCCAATGGTCAAGCTTAGAAAAATTGGATGCTTTGTGTGTGTACAAAAAAGTCTTCATGATTCCTATATAGGAGGGGGCGAGCCCTGTAAGTAGGGGATGAGAGAGAAACACACACACACTCACAAGCTTCCTTTACACAAAGGGGATGAGGGACAACCATGGAGGTGGACCAATGAGATTTAGGCTAGAGTAAATCTAGTTTAATTCATTTAAAAACACTTAACATAAGAACTAATAAGAATTAAGCTCTCTAGAAGACTATTAGACAGTCTCCCAAGGGGTCCAATGAGCATTCTGCAGCCCAATGGCTTGCCTGATTCTTATTGGCCAGGAGACAAAGGGATCCAATGAGAGCTTAGTTGCATTAATTAATTACCTAAAGCTCTCACAAAAGGGGAAAGGGGGGCATATGTCAGAAGGCTATCACTTATGCTTCTTAAATCCTATTGGCTAACCCGAGAGAGGTCCAATGAGGTTCCAGCAAGAGGATTTAGCAAGAGGGGTTGACCAAGAGAGAGAGGGGGCTGATCTTTCAAGGGCATTATTCCACACACGCTCACACTAGCTCATGTGTGAAGCAAGAAGACTCTCTCTCTCCATGCCCTAGCCAGGTAGCTCATCCCTCCGAATTGATACTTTTGTTGGTCATTGGAGCTATACAACGATGGGACCCCCATCATTTGGTGCTGTTGCCGGGGACAATGGCCTACGCTAGTGTAATTGTGGCATAATCAAATGTGTTCCCTCACTAATTTCACTAGTAATTTCACTTGTGTGGTTATGTTTTTGTGGATTTTGGATGTGTATGTGTGTGCATGAAGCAATGTGTTCATAATTCCCTAATGTGTCACCGTATCTTGCCAATTGTGTGTTTACTGTTAGGAAATAAGACGTAGCTAAATAGATAATTGAGTAAATTACTTAATGGAGAGAGACAGATTTACATACACGAGATTATAGAGTAGAGAGAGAGAGAGAGAGAGAGAGTACACACGATATACGTGGTTCACCCAATGTGGGCTACGTCTATGGGAAAGCATCCACTCAATGGCTTTAGTACTTCAAAACAAGAAGTAGTTTACAAAGGGTGCTTCACTCTCACCACCTGACACTCACCTTGTTGCATCAACTTCAGACTCTATGAAATGTGTGTAGAAATGTCCTCCTTTTATAGGCCAAAAGGGCTCCCCTCTCTCATGAGAGGCAGCCATGTGTAGCCGCCCTTGTGTGAATAAGTCCAAATCGGACCCTACAATCCGCCCATGTGTGGCCGCCCTGGAGAAGACAAGTCCGCTTTTGAATTCGGCCCCACCGGCCACTGACTTCCGACCACCGGCCACCGGCCATTGACTACCGGCCAACCGCCGGTTGTTTTTCGACCACTTTCCGGCCGCCGTCCGGCCATAATATTCGGACGAAAAGGAATATTCCGGCGAGGGGAAAAAAAGTCTCGGGGGCTTCCGCCCCCGAGGCCCCTAAAGTTGCCCCTGATTTTTTGCCGTGAAAATTTTGGTTTCCGATGAGTGATTTTTCTTCACGCACGATGGCTTCTCCTCATAATGGGGGCCTTACAAATGTGCGCTTTTACCACAGAAAATTACAAGGGTAAATCAGGCTCCATACTTAACAATTTTTCACTTGGAGACTGATCTCCAAACCAAACCTGTGACTGCTTTCCATCCTGGCTTCTTATCCTTGAATACCGATTGAAGATGAGCAAAAGCTCAACTTCTCCTTGTTGACCACCTTTGTAAACATGTCTGCAAGATTTTCACTTGTATGCACCTTTCCTAGCTTTAGCTGTCCCTCTTCCAAAAGAGTGCGTATGAAGTGATATCTCACCTCAATGTGCTTTGTCCTTGAATGAAAGGCTGAGTTCTTCGCAAGATGGATAGCGCTTTGGATATCATTGTACAAGACACAATTGTCTTGTTTGAATCCAAGCTCTTCTAAGAATCTGTGAAGCCACAGAATTTCTTTGCTTGCCTCCGTCATTGCTACATACTCTGCTTCCGTGGTAGAAAGTGAAACCACTTTCTTCAGCTTTGAAGCCCAGCTTATTGCTGTGCCTCCAACCGTGAACACATAGCCAGTAGTGCTCCTTCGAGTATCTTTGTCACCTGCCATATCTGCATCAGCATACCCTTCTAGAAAAATATCAATTCGTACAAAATACAAAGCATTTTTTGTTGTCCCTTTTAGATACCTAAGTATCCACTTCACAGCTTGCCAATGCTCTTTACCTGGGTTGTCCATGAACCTACTCACAACTCCCACTGCATGTGCAATGTCTGGCCTTGTCTAGACCATAGCATACATTAGAGAACCTACTGCTGCAGCATATGGAACTTTAGACATATAGGCTATCTCCTCTTGTGTCTTTGGACACATATCCTTCGTTAGTTTAAAATGACCAGCCAAAGGTGTAGAAATTGGTTTTGCATTTTGCATTGCAAACCTTTCTAGTACCTTCTTGATGTAATCTTCTTCAGATAGCTTTATTGTCTTCTTCATCCTGTCCCTTGATATTTTCATACCAAGTATCCTCTTTGCAGCACCTAAATCTTTCATTGAAAAAGATTTAGACAGCTCCTCTTTTAGGTCTTTGATGTCCTGCATGTTAGCACTTGCAATCAACATGTCATCAACATACAACATTAGGATGATGAATTTCCCATGTCCCAAATTCTTCGTGTAGACGCAGTGATCTGAGTTGCATCTTGTGAATCCATGATCCAACATCCATCGATCAAACTTCAAGTACCATTGTCTTGATGCTTGCTTTAAACCATACAAGCTCTTCTTTAATCTGCAAAACATTTTCTCCTTACCTTTTACTTCATAACCCTTTGGTTGAAGCATGTAGATTTCCTCCTCTAAGTCACCGTGAGGGAATGCCGTATTTACATCCATTTGCTCGAGATTTAGATCATGAGCAGCCACAAGGCTTAAGACAAGCCTAATTGAGTTCATTTTTACAACAGGAGAAAATATTTCATTGAAGTTAATACCTTTCTTTTGAGAAAACCCTTTTACCACAAGCCTAGACTTGTACCTTTTCTTCCCACCTTCTTCTTCCTTCATCTTGTACACCCATTTGTTTTGAAGTGCCCGCTTACCTTTAGGCAACTCAACCAACTCCCATGTTTGGTTGCGATGTAGTGAGTCCATCTCCACTTGCATGCTCTTCATCCATTCTTCTTTGGATTCATGTTGCATAGCTTCTTCGTATGATTCTGGCTCTCCAGAATCTGAGATCAAGAGATGGTTGAAGGAAGGAACAAACCTTTCTGGAGGTCTACTTGCTCTTGTATATCTTCGGGGAATAGGTTGAGGCTCCTCATTTGGTTGACGTTGTTGCACATTGTCACCGTTTGCAGTCCTTGAGTCTTCACCGTCCTCAAGCTCCATGTACTCATCACCTGTTTCTTTTGTTTGTTTTCTTTCCAAGTAATCTTTGTACATATTTTGTTCGTTAAAAATTGCATCCCTACTCCTTAAGATTTTACCATCTTCAGGATTCCATAGGCGATACCCAAAGTCACCTTCTCCATAGCCAATGAAGAAACACTTTTTGGACTTTGCATCTAGCTTTGATCTTAGGCTTCTATCTATGTGCATGAAAGCCTCACACCCAAACACTTTGAGAAATGCATAATTCACCGGTTTACCTGTCCATGCCTCTTCTGGAACTCCCCCATCCAATGCCGTTGAGGGTGACCGATTGATTAAGTACACAAACGTACTTACAGCTTCCGCCCAAAGCTCAAGCGGTAGGCCTGTATGTAGCCGCATGCTTCGTGCTCGCTCCATGATTGTCATGTTCATCCTTTTCGAAATCCCATTTTGTTGAGGTGTCCTTGGGGTTGTCCTTTGCCTCTGAATGCCATTGCTAGCACAAAAGCTTTCAAAAGCTTGGCTACAATATTCGCCTCCATTGTCGGATCTGAGGCATTTAACCTTGGTACCTGTTTCATTCTCCACAAAGGCTTTCCACCTTTGAAATATGGAAAATACATCGGATTTATTCTTCATGACATAAACCCATGTTTTTCTAGTCGTATCGTCTATGAATGTTACATAGTACAATGAGCCACCAAGTGATGGTGTACTTGCAGGACCCCAAACATAAGAATGAACCAACTCAAGTTTTTTTTTTTTCTTTCATTTCCTGATTTTTGAAATTTTACCCTCTTTTGTTTACCATAAACACAATCTTCATAGAACTCTAAGTCCACTTCTTTCAAACCTGGTAGAAGCTTCTTTGTTTGAAGGATTTGCATTCCTTTGGCACTCATATGCCCAAGTCGATAGTGCCACACCGCACTGTCAACTTCTGTAGTTGCTGCACATGCTGAAGGTTGCGTGCTAACAGTACACAAGTAAAGTGTACCGACTTTTTCTCCCTTGGCAACCACCAAAGATCCCTTTGAGATCTTCCACCGTTTGTTTCCGAATGCAATGTTGTGACCTTCATCATCCAATTGTCCTGTAAAGATCAAATTTTTGCGAAGAGAAGGAACATGCCTAACATCTTTAAGCTTCCATTCATTTCTGTTAGTAGTTTTGACAGAAACTGTACCTTTGCCGACAATCTCACAAGCTTCATCATCTCCCAAGTATACATACCCAAAATTACCTTTGGTGTAGTCTTGGAAATGTTGCTTGTGTGGTGTCGCATGGAATGAAGCCCCGGAATCTACTATCCAAGAATTAGACACATTGTCTAATGAGAGAATTAGAGCATCTTGCTTTACTTTACCTGCCACATTGGCCTCCGATATTGGCTTGTTGTCTTGAGACTCTGTCTCCTTCTTCTTCTTGGACCAGCAATCCTTCTTGACGTGGCCCTTCTTGCCGCAGTTCCAACATTCAAGAACCGACTTTGTGCGTGACTTGCTTCGTCTTGAGCGATCACGACTCTTTTGGTTTTTGAACCTTTCCTTAGGCCTTCCTCTTGTTTCCACTGACAATGCAGCACTTGATGATTCTCCTGTGCTTCTCCTTCGTATTTCCTCGCTTAGGAGAACACCCACAACATCATCAAACTTAAGAGTATTTGTACCGGAGATAGAATTACTTACAGCCATCACAAGGCTGTTCCAACTATCCGGTAGAGATGATAGTATAAGGAGAGCTCGCACTTCATCATCATCAAAATGGATTTTCACCGATCCAAGTTGACTTATGTTTGTGTTAAAGTCATTTAGGTGTTCTTCAATTGAACCATTCTCTGCCATCTTTAGATTGAACAAGCGCTTCATAAGAAATACCTTATTGGATGCCGATGGTTTCTCGTAGAAGTCATCAAGTGACTTCATCAAGTCCTCCGTGGTCTTCATCTCCGAAACATTGAAGGCCACCGTTGATGCGAAGCTTAACCGGATTGTTCCCAGTGCCTTTCGATCAAGGACAATCCATGCTTCATCTGCCATCGTTGCGGGCTTCTTTGCAAGATCGCCTAGTGGCAAATAGAGGTCCTTCTGGTAGAGATAGTCTTCAATCTGCATCTTCCAATGTTGGTAGTTTTTGCCGTTGAACTTCAATCTTGAGCTTCCCTTCCTCCGCCATAACTCCCACTCAATTCAAGGAATCCTTTCCTTGAGATAACTTAGCTACGAGCAAACCTTGCTCTGATACCAGTTGTTAGGAAATAAGACGTAGCTAAATAGATAATTGAGTAGATTACTTAATGGAGAGAGACAAATTTACATACACGAGATTATAGAGTAGAGAGAGAGAGAGAGAGTACACATGATATACGTGGTTCACCCAATGTGGGCTACGTCCACGGGAAAGCAGCCACTCAATGGCTTTAGTACTTCAAAACAAGAAGTAGTTTACAAAGGGATTATACCCTTAATGGAGCTCCCGCCTTGCTTCACTCTCACCACCTCACACTCACCTTATTGCATCAACTTCACACTCTATGAAATGTGTGTAGAAATGGCCTCCTTTTATAGGCCAAAAGGGCTGCCCTTTCTCATGAGAGGCAGCCATGTGTAGCCGCCCTTATGTGAATAAGTCCAAATCGGACCCTACAATCCGCCCATGTGTGGCCGCCCTTGAGAAGACAAGTCCGCTTTTGAATTTGGCCACCGGCCATCGGCCATTGACTTTCGACCACTGGCCACCGGCCAACCGACGGTTGTTTTCCGACCACTTTCCGACCACCGTCCGGCCATAATATTCCGACGAAAAGGAATATTCCGGCGAGCGGGGAAAAAGTCTCGAGGGCTTCCGCCCCCGTTGCCTCTGATTTTTGGCCGTGAAAATTTTGGTTTCCGACGAGTGATTTTCCTTCACGCACAATGGCTTCTCCTCATAATGGGGGCCTTACAAATGTGCGCTTTTACCACAGAAAATTACAAGGGTAAATCAGGCTCCATACTTAACATTCACACACTCTAATTTAACACTAACCCCTTGCTAATTTGATTAAATTTTGCTAACTTACTAATTTGCTATGAAGGATTGGAGCATTTGACCATTCAATTGATCTTCAATGGAAAGGTAATCAAGGTGGTATCTCAACCTTCTTAGAATCTAAGGATGTGTAGAATTGTGTAGAGATCCCACCATGATGCGATGTAATGTTGATGCTAAGTTGGATGGAAAATTTCTCGATTGTTCGTTTTCATGCCGTCATAATGTCGAAATTTTTAAGATTTGGTGGCGCATGAATTTGACAAGTTTCAATTGCTAATTGGTGATTGTAGATTGCTAATTTGGTGCCTTATTGAGTTAATTGCATGCTTCCATGGTCAATTGCAAGTGGGTGTGCACTAAAATCAAGTGTATGTGCATTTTAATTGAGTGTGTGTATGCCTAATTTTAGGTGTGTGTGCACTATTTTGCTTAATGATTTTTCAATTGTGATGATTGATTTGTGTTGTGCTCATGCCCAACTAATGATTTGTGAAGTCACATTGCAAATTTGACAAGTATAACCCTTTTGTGTGCGCACCTAAAGATTGGTAAAAATTGCCAATTTTATTAGTGTGTGTGTGCCTAAAAAGTGTTAAATTGCATGATTGATTCAATTTTTGATTGCATGTTTGATGTGTGTAGTGGTTAATTGCTACGTTTTTATGCTCAAAACAGGGATTTACACACTCCAATTGTGTCAAATTTTGACCTAATTTTGTCGGTAATTTTGCTAGTTTAATTGTCTAATCTTGATTTTATTGATGAAATTGTTTGGCAATTGGATTGATGTGATTTTTGCAATTTTGTTTGGCTGCACTATTCTCCTATGTGTGGAGAATTTGTAGAAATTTTTTGGGTATTTCTTGGATTATTTTTGTAAAATTTTGGCAAATTTTTTGCTAATTTTTTAATTAATTTTCGGTTAATTTCATAAAATTTTGATATTTTGCGATCTTTACGAGCTATTTTGTGTGTGCGTATTTACAACATCATTTTGTTCGCATTTGTGCCCTCCGTGGTCAAATTTTGAGCGTTTTACTATTTTCGGGGGTCGGGTTGACAATTGTGTCGTAAATTATATTTTCGGTAAGATCTGCTATTTTTGGTGTGCGTTTGCGTGTTGAAAATATTTGGTTGTGATTGTCGGTGATTTTCTAAGATTTCTAAAATTTTCCAAGAATTTTTTGGACTTTTTTTGGCAATTTTTGGAATTTTTGGGTGAATTTTAGCGTTTTCGGCTAATTTTGGATCTATTTTTGGCATTTTTGGAAATTTGAAAATAAGAAAACATTAATAAGAATCCGGTTCGAGCTTTGACGCCTGTGCCTTGCGGAGCATAAACTTCCATGTTGGATAGGTCTTTACGATCTCTTGGGATAGTTTCCTACGACATTAAAATAATCTTCCTCGATCGTTCTCTCTCGTCTCGTTCCACGTGAACACACTCCCACACCCTCAATCTCTCTCTAACTTTCTCTCTCCTCTCCACCCCCTCCATAAGCACGATTATTAACATCCCCCCTTTTGTCTCTCTAACCCCCCTCTCTCTAACTCTCTCACTCTCTCGCCTCGCTGCCCGTGCTGTCAGCAAGTGACTGCCCGGCTGTCACGCGCGCGTACGCCCTCCTCCCTTTCTTTTTCTCTTACACACACACACACACCTGCTGGCCCGTACTTTTCTCTTCGCGTACATTCTGTCTCTCCCTTTTTGCATCTCGTACTCCCTCTGTCCTCTGCGTCTTGTTGGCTGCAGCCAAGTGCGCACTGCGTACCCCTCTTGTCCGGCGCCCTTAAGGCCACCCACGCGAACAAAAAAAGCCTGGCTCAGCTTGTCTCATTTTGTGCGCGCCTCGGGACGGAGGCTCGGGACCCGTTGAGAACACACACACACACACAGCCCGGGTCCCCCGCTCTCTCTTTGTCTTCCGCAGCGACGCGCTTGCACTCTCTCTATTTTCTCTCTCCTCTGCAGGCGTTGCCTCGCTAGGCCGTGGTACCCGCGCTCTCTCTCTCTCTCTCTCTCTCTCTCTCACTCCCAAGCACTTGCAGACGCCACGCCCGTCAGCGAGAGACACGCTCGTCAACACCATCCAGGCTGCAGGTAAGCTTTAAAAATAAAAACAATTTAAAAATCACAAAAATCAAAATTACACAATAAAAAAAACCACAACAATTAAACAACAAGAAAAAAGAATAAAAAATCACCCGAAAAAATAAAAAAATATATAGAAAAATAAAAAACTCAAAAAAAGATAAAAAGAGTTAAAAAAATAAAAACCTCATAAAAAATTAGAAGAATTAGAAAAATTCACAAAAAAAACACAGAAAATTCACAAAAAAATAAAAAACACACAAAAAAATTATAAAAACCCAAAAATTCCACAGATAATTCACAAAATTAGTAAAAAACTCAAAAAATCATAGAAAATTTGAAAAAGAAATTAAAGAAATCACAAATAAATTACAAAAATTTCTAAAAAATAAAAAATTGATCGAAAAAAATTAAAAAATCATTGAAACCATCAAAAATTTCATTAAAAGTAAGAAATTTACAAAAATTTCTAAAATTGTCAAAAAAAATTCCTAAAAATCAAAACTTTTCCAAAAAATCGTTAAAAATCATAAAAATACTAAACAAATAGAAAATTCAAAATTTCACAAATAAGTAGGAAAAATGAAAAGGAAGTCGTAGAAAGTTCTAGAAAGAGCCCGAAAAAAGCCAGAAATAGCAAAAAAGCAAAGCCGAGAAGTCCATCGCAAAGCGAGCGCAAATCGAGAACAAAAGCCAGGAAAAATCGAGCAAATAGCGAAAAAGCCCGAAACAGCAAAAGAACGGCCGAAAAAAGCAACCGAAACCACCAACTCGAAGCAATGGAGCGTCAGTCAAAATTCAAAAATTTTGCATGCTAGAAATTGGCTAGTGCGAGTAATTGCGCTGTAAATTAGCTTCCAGTTGGACGAACAGGGACACAACTTACATGCGATTGCAGATTAGGCTAGTACAAGCAGCAAAAATTTTGCTAATCGATACCAAAATCTGATAGGAGACAGTTTTTACAAAACCAGTTGACATGGACTCAAATTGAGCCGAGGGTTCAAGTACAAAGAGCAAGCTAGTAGCAGTGGCAACACATGCACAACTGCAATAGAGCAGATTTTACAGCTATATGGCTACAATGGAGATAGAGTCTTATATGCAGATTTCGAAGGCCATAGATACTTGATGAGCAGCAAAAGCAGCACAGGAACCAATATCCTATTGATCAGAGTAAATCCAGATTTAGAGAACTCCCAGATGTTCACAGACTTCAGTGGAGCCAGGTATTGCAAGCTCAAAGATGAAGTGCAGATAGAAGTTCAAAAAGTCAACCCAAATGTTTATGTAGAAGGTGCACATACCAGCAAAACATACAGTTGGTGCATATGCAATCAGGGTCATTGTACATGGATTACAATGGTCGGATCTATAGTTGAGAGCCAGTATTGGAAGATCCAACAGATCAACCAATAGAAGCAAATCTAATTGGAGAACCAAGTCAAAGACGGTACAAAGGTCAAGACGGAGCAATCTATAGCTTGATGCTCACTGTTTTAAAAGAAGGTGCCGACAACTTGGCAAGCACAGAAACAGAAGCTCCTCAGGTAGAGCCTGACATGACAGAACCAAATGAAATACCACCAGTCATGGCGTATTGCTCAGGTTGTGGACGAAAAGGTGGACATTTTTCTGAAGATTGTCAAAGAAATCCAGACAACAGGGACATATCAACCATCAATCAAGGTACATAGAAAATTGGAAATGCGAATCTCGATGTAAGTGCATTTAACTTGTCACTTTAGTTGCAATCAGATAATTCTGCATTACCATTAGAAGCACCAGTAAAAACACTGCAAGTTCAAAGTCATCATAAAGATGCACATGCACTTGAAAAGCTTAAAATTGATCCTTTGAATAACAAATTCCTGCATGAATTTGATCAAGATGTCCAGATATCACCGAATGTTGAAAAGACTGTTAGATTTGCAAATAATTTGGCATTCACTACCACAAGTGTGCAATCATTCACGAGTCTAAGGGGCACATCAAACAGAATGATGTTAGCTTTGTATGGTAAACATAATTCATATGCACACTATGTGGATCAAAAAGGGAAACTGTACAAAAAGGATCAACCAGTGTTTGAACAGCCCACATACCAGCTCATAGAAGTGCGTCCAGTGATAGATAAAATCTCAGAGGAAAGAATCTATTATAGCCCACCCTCTCTAGAGCTGAAGGATATTACCCGAGTGAACCCAGAAATCTGTTTAGAGCCAAACTCTCGTCCATCAAAAATCAAGCTTCGATGTTGTGACCAAACGAGCATATACTTTGACCAAAACAGTTGCAGATATAGACGAGAGTTTAGCATCTATGATGCCTTGGGTCCCGAAACCACAGAAGCTCATATCATAGGAGACCCATGGATAGAAAATATCAAGGCAAAGATAATGCTATCTATAGCTTGACTTGGGGAATAATTTGTCATGTTTCAAGGAGATACATAGGAAACTATGTAGAAGGTTTACAAATGCCAAACAACAATGCTACCCAAAGTGTACCTTCACAGTCCCAGAAGGTGAGACTAAACTAGAACCAAACAATTTTGAACTCTTATAATGAAGCAGGCTATAGTGATCACCCTAGGAAGGGGGGAGCTGTAAATCCATCAAGCTCAGCTCATGTGTACCAGGAAATGCTACACTAATTAGAAGCCCTAGAGCCTTTAACCAACAAAACCCTTCAAAGCAGAAACCATTAGAAGATCATATGGTTGTTGGAAGTTTCCAATTGACCCAGATTCCCTCAGAATCTGCAGACAAATGCTTCTATGAAGATCATCAAGGACAAAAGTTTCAGATGATGTCCACAAGTTAAAGACAAAAGCCGACAAATCCAATAGTGTTCAAACAGTTACATGTGATCAAGCTCACATATGCATATCAAGATGCACATGGTAACTGTTCCGAAGCAAGTGTTTGTTCCGAGCAATTTAGTCAAAGTCAATGATCCAATTTGGATTAAAGACAGGAAATCAACACAGAAAGACAAAGACATGGGATGGATAGCATCACACTGGAGCTTAAAGGAACAGGAGTACTGTAGAGGTAACAGACAGATATGGGTGCCAAAACCGTAGGTAAGGGCATATGAGGTAACTTCAAGTCCCTCCCAAGAAAGAAGGCCCACAAGGTATCAACTTTGACAATATTCTGGGATACATACGAAGCAGGTATACAACACAACAACATCAAAAGATGCTAAAGTCTACCACACCTCACAAGAGGATACGGAACAGAGACGGATCTCAAAGAATCTTCCTCTTAGACAAGGATTCTACACAGGTTAGACTAAGATCTGGCTACCAGTCAACCACAAGCCAACTGCAACTACAACAGACCTGCATGCAGATCTCAAGAACTCAACAAGACCTAGAGCAAAGCAAAGTAAAAAAAGGAGTTACAAAGGTCATCAAGAGATTTGGATTCCTAAGTCTTCCAATGCTCCTAGTCAAAAGCCAAATGCCGACAGTGAACAAAGGCCTACAACAACATCAAAGACTTCTTACAATAAGCCCAACTGGAGAATCGAACAGATAATGGAGTCTTCACAGTCAAAGAAGCACAAACCAACCAACGAGAATGTAGATTCAATGATGATAAAACAAGTATGGCAAAAGAAACCTTCAATGCCAACTTGGTCCTTCACTAATCCTCTTTTTGAGGATTCAAGCTTACTTTTACCTGAAGAAATATTTGTAGTAAACACAAGAATGTGAGAAGTCAAGTCGCCAGGGTGCAAAAAAACGCTCTTTCGCATAGTCAGAGTTGAGATGCTGATCCATAAAATGAGCAAAGCATTAGTCCAAAGCTTCAAGTCATATTAAACTTTGTGCTAAGAGTCGTAGTTATTAGGCTTACACTCAAGTTGGAAGAGTTGAGCATATCTAAAATCATGTTTCTCATGTTGGATCAGATGAGCGTAAGAATCGAAGTCTATTAACTTACAATTGGTGGAGTGTTGTAGAGTCCAACACTCACGCACAGTGCACAGTAAGATGAGAGCATATATGTCAACAAAAGTCATTCTTAAAGGGGTGCCAGCTTACAAAGCCATGTCATATGATTTTATAGCTACACCATCTTTCTGAATAACTCCTCAAAATCTTTCTTGCACATCATATTGTTTCCCATGCATTTCTGTGTATGCATATATACGATGTCCCATCATTGGACATATACATTAGACACTCTTTTTGCTTCCACCTATGCAACTTGAGTGGACTACAACAGGCAAACCAATGTCATGCTAACTGACAAGTCCTACAGTGGGGTCATTACTGAGTGAATAGGTATCTTGGGAACTGTCCAAGGCTCCCTATCGCTTGGTGTTGACCTTAGTGTTAAAGCCATTACAAGAGATGGAAAAGACCTTTGGGCATGATAACTTACAAGGAAAGACAAATTCAATGGAGTCAATACTGAGCGAATAGAAAGCTTGGGGATTTCCCAACACTCCTTATCGCTTGGTGTTGACCTTGGTGTAACCGACGATGAAGACCATGGTGATGTGATTACAAAAATACAGTTGAGTCACTACTGGGTGAATAGGAAGTTTGGGGATTGCCCAACGCTCCCTATCGCTTGGTGTTGACTTGCTCTTAAAGTCATTACATATGACAGTTGAGTCAATACGGGGTGAATAGGACGCTTGGGGACTGCCCAACGTTCCCTATTGCTTAGTACTGACCTTGGGGTTAAAATCATTACATGCAATAGTGGAGTCAGCACCGAGCAAATAGAAGGCTTGGTGACTGCCCAACGTTCCCTATCGCTTAGTACTGAGCTTGGGGTTAAAATCATTACATGAGACAGTGGAGTCAACACCGAGCAAATAGAAGGCTTGGTGACTGCCCAACGTTCCCTATCGCTTAGTACTGACCTTGGGTTTAAAATCATTACATGCAACAGTGGTGTCAACACCGAGCAAATAGAAGGCTTGGTGACTACCCAATGCTCCCCATCGCTTGGCTGACCTTGGCAAATTGGCATCGGCCCAGCACACTTCCACGGATATCACATTTATTTATTCCATATCTATCAGCAAATAATCCCTTGAGTACTTTATTAATATTTTCCATGCTAATAAGTACTCCAATAATGCGCTTATCCAAAAGGCACTTTTTTTCCATTGGGTTTTTTCCTTTGGTTATCTAGGTATTAGACCCTAAATTAGAACCTCATCATTCTACTTTTCTTGTACATATTTTTCATAAATAAGCAGTAGCCTCATCATTATGCTATTACAATGGACAAATGCAACATTATCTCTCACAACAGACATATTTCAACCAATGAAGATGCTGCAACAAATTGAACCTCATCAACAATTCAACGACAATTGAAGAAATTAGCCCATCAATAACCAATCAAAACCTTCCACAGCCTCCATGGACAATTTTCAACAGTGCCCGAGGACGGGTACTAAAATCGGAAGGGGGGAATGTCAACAGAGTCAATGTCAGTTAACAGGAGCTGCTAAAGACCGAAGACGTACGAATGCAAATCGAAGATCAAAGTGAAGAAGCAGTAAAGATCGGAGTTATATATTTTTCACGTTTTCCCAAAATGGTAACGTATTGTAAATTCTCGAATTATTTCAAGCCATTGTAATATTTTAATGTGTTACGGGCTCAATGGGAGTTCCAAGTTGTAAAGAACAGGTCAGTTAGTGTGCCTAGGTTGCAGATTCAGTAAGTGGTGGAGCCCTAAATGGGAGTTCCAAGTTGTAAAAAATAGGTCAGTTAGTGTGCCTAGGTTGCAGATTCAGTAAGTGGTGGAGCCCTAAAGGCCTTGGGTTCCCGGACATTGCATATTTTTACCCTAGGTATATAAGGCAGTGTGTAAAAGAAATTAGGATACTCAAGCTCATTTGTTGAGAGCACTCTTCGGTGAGAGCTCTTGAGGTGTGTGGCTATGGAGTCCTTGAGCTTCTCCTTGCTCATGAGACTTGATTAACACTAATCAATGATTCATTCTCTTTCACTATGCCTCTCTCATGCTTCTTATGATTGCCTACGATGCTTTGATTAGCCAGATCTTAACTAATTCGTGGTTAATCTCTCTCTAATTGCAAGCACGCACACATAGATATATTGAGCACCACACTCCAATCAAACCTACATGCACACAAAAGAAAAAGAGGGCAATCACACAAGATTAGAGAGAGATTAACCATGAATTAGTTAAGATCTGGCTAATCAAAGCATCGTAGGCAATCATAAGAAGCATGAGAGAGGCATAGTGAAAGAGAATGAATCATTGATTAGTGTTGTGTGCATCTTGCAATCGTTAGTGTGTGTGATTGGGTTGATTAAAGGTGAAGAGAAGTGGATGTGGAAATTGCCCTTCATTGTGGCTTAGCTCCTCCATAGGCCGAGAAGCTCACCTCATAGAGTTAACCATTCGTGTTGCCATGATTAGCTCACTAACCGTGTGAGTGTTTCCATGCCCTAGCCAGGTAGCTCATCCCTCCGGATTGATAATGTTGTTGGTCATTGGAGCTATGCAACGATGGGACCCCCAACACCCTTCTTGTTGGAGAGAATGTTTACAGAGGGATTGCTTGACCCTATCAAAAAGAAATGGAGATCCCATCTTCCCCACATCAAGGGATTGAAGCCCAAAAGGTGCCGTGAAATATTGCCGAATTGATGGGTTTCATGGCTTCAGAAGTTAGAACCACCATCATGTCCAAACTATATGGAGAGCCCAAGCTATTCTTAGCTCTTTGAGCTTTCCTCAATGGAGAACTAAAAGTCGGGATATCACAATTTGCACAGATGGATGGAGGGAGAGAAGTGCCAATGGAGGAGGAACACTTAGGTCCACAACCGAATCTAGATGAGAACTCTGTTGTTGAAATAAATGTTAACAAGTTGGGACAATACTTTGAAGGCAATGAATCCAATGCGACTATACCAATCACTATGAAGGGAATCCTTGATGGTCGCGCTGGGGTTAGCATTGTGACTTAAAATTGATGGGAAACTATGGGAAGACCTCACCTTGGGACCACAAATATAGTGGTAAATATGGCCAATGGGACTATGTTAAGCCTAGGTCTTTGGACACAAAATAAGGAATACCTTCATTGTTATGGATTTCTCCAAGCACACTATGTCATCTGGGATGATCTTAGGACGTCCTTTCATGAGGGAAGCAAAAATGATGCATGACTGGTTTAAAAACCATGTCTACTTGTAGTTCCAAGACTCTGTCATTCGAGTGGATCTTGTAACTGATCGGGCACATCCTCTAGGAAATAGATTTATAATTGATCATAGATCTGACATCACAATTCACTCGGCCCCATTGCAATATTGCTACACATCTAAAATGGACACTGATGTTGGGGAAGATTCTCCTTATATGGATGTTCTACCTGGGATAACCGAGTCTGACAATGTGAATTGGGTCCACCTAGCAGCAACCATAGACACTTGGGAAAATCAGGGGGACGACCTGGGTAACACCTTCGGGGGATGAAATGCCACCATTCATACCTTTAAATATGATTGGAGCAATGCATATAGCTTGTGATGACCTACAAGATGAAGGCTTGACTGACATTGGAACCAGTAGCATCTTACAAGACTACAGCCCACCACACAATTTGGAGTCGGAATCATCAATTGAAATCGACTCTGAGGACAAAGAATCTGAGTTAAATCTTGGTGCAAATGTGGGGACAAACCATTCAAGGCCGAGTGACACCCTAGATGACAATCTATTGAGGAGAGTAGAAGACACAAGTAACGATTTGTCTAGTGACTCTTCATTAGAGATCGACCGTAATAAAAAATTAGACAAGAAGAGTAAGAGGTATAAGAGGCAACGATATCGAGCAAATGTGCATGCTAAAATAAATGAAAAGAAATCTACTACAAAATGGCTTAATTATATAGGGGCATGTGATGCTCATCAAAAGCTGGTAGATAGCTGGGGTGAATACCTTCAAAGTGATATGTGGTGTAGTCCACGACCCATTGACGTTGCACAGCTAGAGGCTACAAAAAAGCCAAAGTTGAGACATATTTTAAGGAGACGACAAAATAGAGAGTTAGCTCAACAACAAAAGGAAGCGGAAGACAAATCACAGTCCACAGAGCAACAAGACCCCACAAACTTACACCCTGCACTTGATCATTTCTTATCCTACACCATAGAGGAATGTAAGGTTGTGTATACAAAGGCCCATAGAACATCTATCTATGGAAGCAATGGAGTCTATGATGGTCCAACGACACTTAAGGAAATAGAGTTAGCAGACCCTAGTGAGGAGTCCAAACCTGTTTTCATTGCCCAAGATCTGACAGAGACTGAGGAGTATGTACTTAAAGAAATTATAAAGGAATTAAAGGATATATTTGCTTCGACATATCATGATACAAAAGGTGTTCCACCTTCCGTGGTGCAACACACAATTCCCATGAATAGCATGGCTAAACCAATCTAGCAACGACCCTACCCAATGAATCCTAAGTATGCAAAGATTGTTCAAGAAGAGATTGAAAAGCTTGTGAAATCCGTCTTCATATACCCTATTGAGCACTCAGAATGGGTGTCTCCAATAGTTATTGTGCCGAAAAAGAATGGGAAAGAGTGTGCGTGGATCTCAAGAAGGTCAATGCCGCCACTAGGAGGGACCATTACCCCTTGCCATATTCGACACATGTGCTTGAAAGAGTTGCAGGAATGGAAGCTTATAGCTTTTAGATGGGTACTCTGGATATAATCAAATCACGATTGCACTAGAGGACCAAGCTAAAACGGCTTTTATAACCAAATTCGGAGAGAGAGAGAGAGAGAGAGAGAGAGAGAGAGAGAGAGAGAGAGAGAGAGAGAGAGAGAGAGAGAGAGAGAATGTACACACATGCATAAACAAAAAAACACATACACACACATTGAATGTACAAAGAATGTACACACACATGCATAAACAAAGAAAACATACACATACACATTGAGAGAGAGAGAGAGAGAGAGAGAGAGAATGTACACACATGCATAAACAAAAAAACACATACACACACATTGAATGTACAAAGAATGTATACACACATGCATAAACAAAGAAAGCATACACATACACATTGAGAGAGAGAGAGAGAGGGGAAGAAAGTAAAGAGAGAGCGAGAGAGAGATAAGGGGAGAAGACAAAGAGAGAGAGAGAGAGAGAGAGAGATAGATAAAAAAATAGAGAAAAGTACAGAAAATATGAAATGAAATGTTATATTAAACGTCTTCAAAATTTCAATATGATTTATGAGACCAATCCGATAAATTAAACTCCTTGTGGATTGAATATAATGTCTACATTGTCTAAGAAAATAGTGCATTAGTCGGTGAAGAGCTTCGTCAATGTTTTTCTATGTAAATAGACGTACTATGACATATATATAGATAAAGAGAGAGGGAAAGAGAGATAGATAGAGAGAGTCAGCATAGGTTTAAGATTTAGTTTTTATATTTAAGTTAGATTTAAGATTAGGTTCGATTTAAGGTTAGATTAGATTTAGGTTTATGTTAGGTTTAGATTTATGCTAGATTTAAGATTAGGTTAGATTTAAGGTTAGATTAGATTTAGATTTAGGTTAGATTTAAGATTATATTAGATTTAGATTTAGGTTAGATTTAAGATTATGTTAGATTTATGTTAGTTTTAAGATTATATTTTGGATTTAGTTTTTATAATAAAGTTTACCTTCAGGATTACGGTTTAAATTTAGAGTTAGGTTTATGGTGATTTCTCTCTTCCTCTCCACGGATGCGGCATTAAGTTGGAAAGATTTCAATGGCACGATAGTCATAATGGAGACATACATGTAATGTGCACAGTAATCCCTCGAACAAGGAGCTGCTGTGAAGAGATGTTAAGCTATTGTTAATTGCTACATCTGAACAAGAGACAAAGGGGTTTTGTCCACTACATGCATTGTCATGTAGACGTGGGTGTGTAGATTTCTCGTACCCACAAATATAGGCATTGACCAATAAAGACGAGATTATACCCCGATGGTTCTGATCTCTGTGCACCTCTAGACCGAGGTGTTCGGGATTGGACATGGCTAGAGAATTTGAGGTAGTTTACAATGTGATCTATAGTTTCTTGATTGTAAGGGAGATTGAGAGAGAGAGAGAGAGAGAGAGAGAGAGAGAGAGAGAGAGAGAGAGAGAGAGATAAGAGACGGAGGATGCCAATAGAAAGATTAAATTTATATTTAGGTTATAAGGTTTTTACATTCATAATGAGTAGTGACGATGATGTGGGGCCGTCCAGCCAAAACGCCTATCTCTCAACAAGGATCATATGTCCTTGTAATCAATGCAAACATGCTGTGCGACGGACAAGACGCGTTTCTTTGCAGCACATTTGCGAATTTGGTGAGTTTGATCCAACTATTATAGATCGAGTTGTTGCCAATTATAACTTGTTAGTCTTTACGTTGGCCAACAGACATCAATCTTGCAATCCAATAGACATGTTCGTAGGCGCTTCGGTCAAGCAGCACACGTGAGGCCATAAGATGTAGCTTCCGACAGCTTGGAGGGTGATCATGCAGACCACATTCCCAACGAGGCTATGTTTGAGCCCGAGATCAATGAAATGATCTAGACGATCATAGATTCAGAAAGGCTTATCTATGATGACATGAAAAGTGAAGCCGATACGCCATTGTATGGTGGAGCTTGTGTGTCTAGATTGAAGGCGCTCCTGGTTCTTCTCAACATGCAGGCAAAATTTGGATGGAGTGACACTAGCGTTGCAACGTGATCTATTTCAATGTGTTTACTTCAATAAAAACCTCTAAATGTATAATGATCCGATAGATTACTTACACAAGTGTACCACATTTTTTTTGATGTGTAGATTGCTCAAAGAGCACATACTACCAGTTGATAATGTGATGCTAGATTCCAGAGAGGAAGCAAGAAAGATCTTGTGAAACTTGGGGATGGGTTACAACTCTATTTACGCTTGCCATATTGACTGCATTCTTTTCAGAGTGGAATACATAGACATGGAGAAGTGTCCAAAATGTGATTCTGAGAGATATCGAGTGGATCTCCATGAACAAAAAATCCAGTAGAAGGTTTTGCAACACTTTCCTTTCTTGCCTCACATCAAACATTTCTTCGAATGTAAGTCCATGGCTACCCTAGCATCATGGCTCGAGGAGAATAGATCTTCGGATGTTGTGCTGCGGATTCCTACAGATTGCACGGCTTGGAAGCATATAGACGACATGGCTGAATTTTGCCAGGGAAGCTCAAAATTTGCGTCTCAACCTAGCTATGGATGGTGTAAATCCATTTGGTCAAAGGTCAACATCTTACAATGTATGGCCAGTTGTCATCGTCAACTACAACATTCCCTCATGGTTGAACTACAAAGAAGGGGTACCTGTTTCTAAGCTTGATTGTGCCGGGGCGGTATAAAGTGAAGAATATGGATGTGTATCTTTGTCCACTATTGGAAGAGCTACGACAATTGTGGATTGGCATAGAAGTGGTGGAGATGAGCCGACACACAAGTCAATGCAACGCTTTGACCAGAGGCATTCTAATGTGGACCATGCATGACTATCCCGGTCTAACAAAATGCCTAGGTGATATATACTCAAACTCAAACACTATAAACCTTGATTTTTCTCAAGCTTATTTATTGTCATGTGTATACATGCAGGGCTTCAAACAAGTGGATACAGAGCATGTGTCACATGCATACCATCCGCCAAACTAAACGCTGTGAAGGTTGTATGCATGTTTGAGAAATACTTTCCTACTACCATGCTAACCATTCAAGTGCATCTTCTTGTTTACATAGTTGATGAGGAGGAAATAGTTGGCACAATGCATTCCAGATGGATGTTCTTTTTAGAACGTTTTGAAAACGCTCAAGGGATATGTGCATCAGAAGGCACGTCCGGAGGGTAGCATGGCGGAAGGTTGGCTGGTATCAGAGTCCCTAGTTTACATTGGAGAGTGGCTAGACGGATTTGATAAAGCCCGAGACATGCTATGGCGAACCATAGATGATGAGCGCATATCTGGGATTGTCATGTGCAATCTCACTGTTGAGAAAAAAAAGACGAAAGAGCTTAGAGGCTAAAATCAATCAATTTTGCATGCTTCACAATCCAGTGATGCAAAATTGAATTTCACAATGCGAGGATGCAAAGCAAGAGCAATAAAGGGCACGAATCGAGGTGGAGACGGGGAAGATGACCATTGATGCATTATCCGACGGATCTTGAGATCCTACCAACATTCATGAACTTAAGATGGTTGCACAACCAATTGAAAAGTGCACAACAATGCGGGGAACAAGTGATTGATGAGGAGTGGGAGTACTCTCGGGGTTGCATGACCAAGGTAAGTTTGCAATGTACAACTCGTGGCTTTGTAGATGTTTGGACGGCCACTCATAATCTTTGTTGGTTGTAGTATAAGTCATACACAGCAGCATGGTGTAAAGGTCGCCATTTTAGGGTGGAATGGATCGAAAAAAAGCGTTTTACACAAGACTGTGGAATCATGACAAAATTTGAACAATCTAGCCGACGACGGTCCTCTGATGTAGATCCTATGGTGGTGCAACTCACTTACTTCGGCATGCTACAAGAGATTTTGAGGATCGATTATAGAGGTTTTTTGTGGATTTGCTCGACGTGCAATGGTTCAAGATAAACATGGAGGGTTGCAACGCTACTGTGCACAGAGCAGAGTCAGGTTTCCTTGAGGTGGATTCAATTAAAAAATGGAACGACCTAAGAGACACTTTCGTACTACTCGAGCATTGTGAACAAGTAAGTCTATAAATATTTAACATCCAATTTTAGAGGATTGGTGGTCTGGAAGTACTCATGTAAGTTATGTGGCTCTTGCAGGTGGTATTTCATCCTACAAAGTCTGTATCAAACTTGTGGTATGTCATAGAGGTGGCCCCTTGTAGTGCACATACGTATGAGGGCTACCATGTGTCAATCACAGCGGCATCAATGGAGGAGATCGGAGAGCATGCTGATTCGGAAGCCGCTGAGGTGGTGCCAGACGATCCTTGCGCTACTACTCTCTATGGGATGCATGCAAGGATCTACAAAATGAAACGGAGGACATCTACCTAAACGGAGAGCTCTATATAGACATAGAAGTTATGTGAGGATGAGAGAGAGACCTCTTAAAGCCATAAACATTGTATTTGAGAAAATTTTCTCCTTTTTATAATATATATTGTATTCACGTGGAGTTTTGTCCATTCTTGTCTATATATTGCTATACTTGAGAAATTTAAATGGTGATTAATCAAATTATAACTTGTTTAGACCTCTTAAAGCCATAAACATTGTATTTGAGAAAATCTTCTCCTTTTTATAATATATATTGTATTCACGTGGAGTTTTGTCCATTCTTGTCTATATGCTATACTTGAGAAATTTAAATGGTGATTAATCAAATTATAACTTGTTTAGATTTTCTTCTCCATTCATCATTAAGATTTAATGTTCGTGTGTTTAATGCAGGAATGGATGATGATCAGTTTCTTTCTTCCTTGTCACCCGAGTAGAGGAGGTGGTACGAGGAGCGTCATCACTCTGGAGCACCGTCGCATCGTTCCACTCCTTTAGCGTCTCCCTCTGATTCGGAGCGATCAGTGTGCTCTGAGAGTTCGGTGTCAACTAGAAGATCTACACACTCTTCTAGGCACCAACGCTCTAGTGGTGGCGGTAGCGGTTGCTGTGGAGATGCCGTTAATGATGCTTCAAGACTGCCTCGTAGTCAACGAGGCTCCTTACCTTCCCCTTCTTTGCCCATGGTACAAATAATTGTAGCCCCAATCTTGGATAAATTGGCACATTAATTGTTTGTCCATGATTCCCTTATAGTTGAGATAGTTTGCCATAATAAACAACATCAATTGCATGCTTGTATTCAATGCCACCAGAATTGACAATAGTTTTCTCCAATAATTGCAATGAATGCTGTAAGCTTTCATTAGCCAATTGCAATTGCATCCATGTGTGCTCCTAATTGCAAGTTTTCTCATTTTTTGCAAATGGACTTTATGGCAATGCTCACTCCTAAACCACTATCTAGTATTGCAATTGATACTATCTTATTGACCCCCATGGATAAGATGGAATTCTTGTGATTATCCTCACAATATTTTCATACCTCGTTGATGGGAATTGGCATAACTTTCTTAGTCTCTTTGGGATACAAGATGCTCATGATCTTCTCATTTTTCTCTCCATACATAAGGACTTTGCTCTCATGATCTTCTCATTTTGCTCTCCATACATAAGGACTTTATCACCAACATTGATATCTTTGTTCTTTAGATGACGGTCAAATCATTTCTTTCTCCTATCTTTCTCAACAAGTGCATTTTGCACAACCAATTGCCTTTCTTTGTATAACCTCTCAAGGATATATAAATCCTCAACTAAAGGGTTACCATCCCAACCTTCTTGTGAAGCTACCCATAGACTAGGAATTACAAACTCCCATGGCATAATTGCTTCTTGGTCATATACCATTTTGAATGGTGTACAATTAATAGCCACTTTGTAAGAAGTACGATAAGCCCATAGAGCTGATGTCAACTTCAAATCGCAAACTGTGCAATGAGCTTCCACTGTTTTGGTCAAGATAGAAATTAAGGTCTTGTTAGTGCTCTCAGCTTGGCCATTTGCTTGTGGATAATACGGTGTAGACTTATGGTGAGCTATCATGAAGCTTGTTGTGAGCTCCTTTATCACTCCATTTATAAAATGAGTACCATTGTCGCTCATAATTTCAAAGGGACAACCAAATCTTGTAATAATGTTCTCAAAGAAAAACTTGGCAATTGACCTTGCATCAGCCTTGCGTGTCGCCCTGGCTTTCGTCCACTTTGTCACATAGTCAGTGGTGGCAATGATAATATATCGAGATTGAGTGTTACGAGTTGCCGGACTAATTGGGCCTTCAAAGTCTAAACCCCATTTTTCAAATAGTTGAGTCACTTTAACAGGATGTAACATTACAAGAGGTTATGTGCACTTGTGACGGCTGTAGCGACAAAAATACAATGGGTTTTTTTACCCCCCGCATTGCTAAAAGCGTCGCAACGAGAACGTCGCTCTGAGTGTCACTATACGTGTTGCTATATGTCTCTCTAAATAGCGACGCCCATAGCAACGCATACAGTTCCTAATTTAGCAATGCATATAGTGACACTGCAGAACCTTATATAAAGACGTCTATAGCGACACCCGAGAATAAACATTTGGGTGGCACGGCACTGAATGCCTTGCTACCCATCAACCATATTGAACATTGTTTTCAGAATAAAGATGCAAAACTGACAAAAGTATTTCAATGAAAGTGAATTCACGAAAGTAATACAATGAAAAAATTATTCACTTCATAGGCAAATTCATTTGATTGTTAAGCTTTGAACAAAATGTAATACTTACAACACAATTGTCACTATTGAGAAAATACATCGTTGACCAATAGTTACAAAAATGACATACACACGTCATCTCATTATACATGCTATGACAAAAGAAAGCTAGTGCTATCTAGCTACGGCTAGATTGACGTCGTCTAATCAGACGTCTCATCGCGTCCAAGTGATGTATCTGTCGGATTATGCAGAAAAAAAACAATAAGACTTTCTGTAAGTATAAACATATAATTGAAAAGAATTAACATTAATATGATTAGTGATTTTGCATGGACCATAATATTCTGGTGCTAGCTTAACAACAAGATTGGTCTTCATGCTTTTAAGACGTCTCTTTTCAATGCGAAGCATCACAAAATCTCCCTCTTTGAATTCCATTTATCTCTATTTATTTGATTGTTTCATGTATGCATGTTGTGCTTTGTGAATTTCTTGTTTTGCTTCCTCCAACATTTGGGTGTGTTGTCGAGCCATTTGATCAGCTTATGGTACTTCATGAGAAATGCGAGACAAAGGAGTAGACAATGAGTACCCACATACATTTGAAATGGTGATTTTTTTGTGGATGAATGAGGAGTGTTGTTGTATCCAATTTGAAGCAAGTCTCTCATGAGTGTATGTTCATAAAATATCTAATGGTGCTATTGGTTACTTCTGTTTGTCCATTAGATTTCGGATAAAATGCAGACGTGAAGTCTATTTAAGTGCCTAATTTTGTGAAAAGTGTCATGTAAAAATAATTGCAAAAGCATCTATCTCAATCAGATATGATAGCTTTAGGCATTCTATGCAAAACAAAAAGATGCTTAGAAAACAATAGTTCCGCTTGCTTAGGTGAGAGGGTCTTCTTACAAAGTAGAAAATAAGCCTGCTTGCTAAATCTATCTTCTATTATGATCCAAATCATATCATTTTGTGCACGAGTGAGTGGCAATCCAATAATAAAATCCATAGAAATGTGTTGTCGGAGAGTCAAGAATAGGTAAAGGCATCAACAAACCATATTGCTTACCATGATGATGTTTGATTCATGAACAAACAGAACATTGTGCAATGTATGTAACAAAATCTTTTTGAAGAGAGGGCCAATAAAATTTGAGATTCTACTATGTGAATAGTTGTGGCAATCCCACAGTGGCCTATATAAGGTGGTTCATGACACTCTGTAAGGAAAAGTTGACAAAATGCAATGGTTATACACAATCACTTTTCAAAGAACAAATACCCATCATGAAAAGAGTATTGTGCACGAACAAAAGATGTATGGTTACAAAAGTAAGCATAAACGTTGACAAAGTTAGTCATGAGCATAAGTATCAACCATGTTTGAAAAAGTTTCAGCAGACACAACAAAAATGTTATTATTTGATGGCATGCAACTTAGTGCATATGTAACCTTATTTTCATACCTTGGTTGATACTGAATGAGTGGATGAAAACTTTGAACGAATGATGCCCACTTTATATGACGATTTGAGATAGTGGGTTGTGAAAGCAAATGACAAATGCT
This sequence comes from Adiantum capillus-veneris, assembly GCF_014529385.1. Lineage (NCBI taxonomy): Eukaryota > Viridiplantae > Streptophyta > Polypodiopsida > Polypodiales > Pteridaceae > Adiantum > Adiantum capillus-veneris. The sequence goes on from NC_140936.1 coordinate 130,821,498, forward strand.
TTGTTGATCAGTCTTAATCAATTCATTGTCATAGATGGTATAATTGAGCTCATTGGGTGTCAACTTTCTACTTTCATAAACAATGGGATTACTATCATGCATTAATATAGCACTAAATACCATGCCCACTAGCATCATTTGTAACAAAAAAGAAGGGTCTTCTGGAATCAAGAATTTGTAAAATGAGGGCATGTGTGAGTGCTTAGTGCATATTTGAGTGTCTCAAAAGATTTTTGATGTTGGTCATTCCAAGTGAAAAATGTGTTCTTTTAAGCTTTGCAAGCAATAAAACCAAGTATGAAAACTTTTGAATGAATTTTTTTAAATAACTACACAAGCCAAGAAAAGAACGGATCTCATGAATAGATTGAGGTCTAGGCCATTCCTTGATACAGTGAGTCTTCTTAGGATCTTCAAGAATTCCTTCACCAGAGACAATGTAACCTAAATATTCAATCTCAACTTTAAAGAATAAGCGTTTCTTAGGATTCAAATAAAGTTAGTTTTCATGCAGCAATTTAAAAACCAAATCCAAACATGCAATGGTCTTTTTCATTCTTATTAGAAACCAAATGCCATCAAAGAAAACCACAACATAATTTGTAGCGGGCCTACAGAGCTTGCATGGCCATATGCTCTAGAGGACATTCTTTTCAAGTTGGACCATACTTGGTCCGGGCGCTTGGGCACTCTTGACCGCCCCATCGGCGGCGGGCACCGAATGTGGACACATCAGCCGGCTAGGGTGGGGCTCGGACCACCTTGGCGAGAGAGGTAGCATTCATGATATAGAGTGTGGCCACCCTTTTCGGTGTATTCAAGAGCTATCAGACAACACTTCCTTGGTTGGCCCAACAGCGATGTGGCTAGCCATCAGTGGCTAGAATCATCAAGGGCCATAGGCCACTAGCATTAGATATTTCTAATTGCCACGGGTTGCCTTGGCTAGATATTTTCAGTAGCAGTAGATAAGTGATGTCCGTGCGATGGCCTTGGCTTGTGGATATATACATTATGATGTGGATAGCAAGTAAAGTTTTTGAGAGTCTTCATGGTCTTTAGAATTTTGGTCTTGTGTGAGAGTCCACTGTGTGTCACACTCTAGAGCACTTGCCTTGCACTCTAGGGCACTAGGATGTGGAGCACTTCACCTTGGTTGTCTGCAGTTGGGCATGTGAGCCTTGTAGTCCTGTCATCTACTTCCATTGTGATTTTCAGTTGTGTCGTATACCTTTGCACCACTAGCCTTCCACCAGCATCACATTGCACCATCTTTCCCTACCATCTTGTTTTCTCTAATTTGCATTTGCTTTTAGTTTCACCAGCCTTCCAAAACCTCACAGTCGCACTAGCTTTCCTAGTATCATAACTCAATATTGATTTAGCTCTCCCGTTCTTGTTTTTTCTAAGCAATGCATTCACTTGCCTCTCTTCTCCTAATTCTTTTAGTCAGACAATATATCTTCTCTGTCGATTGTTATCTATTGCTTCAATGATTGTTCTCTCTTGCTGTGAGGGTTCTATTCTTTTGCTGTGAGATCGTTATCTCTTGCTTTGCTGATGCTTGCTAGCCAGATTCCACCTTTACTTTAGGCAATGTTTGTAAACTATTTCTCTCTCCTCCTTACCTCTTTTGGATGTAGCTTGATTCCTGGCCCATTATCATTATCATGTCGGTTATGGTTGTACTCCATTTCTCTACCTCTATTCTTTCTCTATGGTTGCCCTATTGTGGATGGAGTCTCTATCTTCCTCTCTCTCCCTCCCTCCTCTCTCTCTCTCTCTCTCTCTCTCTCTCTCTCTCTCTCTCTCTCTCTCTCTCTCTCTCTCTCTCTCTCTCTCTCTCTCTCTCTCTCTCTCTCTCTCTCTCTCTCTCTCTCTCTCTCTCTCTCTCTCTCTCTCTCTCTCTCTCTCTCTCTCGTGTGTTGGCTTCTCGTTCACCCCCTCCCCCTACTCTCTCTCGCTTACTATCGTGCTCTCTCACCCTGCCCTCTCTCTCCCTATTATCTCACTCTCTTTAGCAGACTCCCTACCCTCTCTCGCTCTTTTGCACTATCCTCTATCACACTCTTGCCCTAGTCTCTTGCTTTCTCACCCTTCCCTTTCCCTATCCCTAACCCTCTCTCGCACCCCCTCTCAACCTCGCCCACCCCCTTACACCCTCAAATCGCCCGTACCTGCACCCTCCTCTTGCCGCCTTGCCCTCCCGCTCGCTCTCACCTTCCCCCTTTTCCTCCCACTTGAACCTTGTCGCGCTCAACCCTTGGTGAATAGCAGCTTGGCATGAAAAGTGCTGACACAAGAAGAGCTTTCAATTCTTTGTACAAGATGTGCAAGGAAAACTTATGCTAGTCACAAGAGGTTTGATCTTTTTTTTTTTTGGTATTTTAGATGTCCATGGTGAAGTTAAGTTATGATGTAGACTGCATAGGATGCTAATATATTTGACAAGGACAAGGGCGAGAAACTAAATATTTCCAGGTACATCTTGCTCGCCTCTTGCCCACCATTCGCTCTCTCTCACCCTTGCCCCTCGCCCTCCCTCTTGAACAACGATCCACCTCACCTGCCCCACCTTGCCTGCTTCTTCTCATTAGACATCCTCCCTCTCTTGTCTTGCTGCTCACTCAAGCCCCCGCCCCCAAGTCGTCGTCGCCTCCCAACTCGCCGTACCTACCCTCCCCTTACACGTTGTTGCCCTCTCTCGCCCTTTAGCCTCTTGCCTTGCCACCTGGCTTGCCAGGCTGCTCACTGCTTGCCTTGCCTAGGCTCGCTACGTGCGCCCCTTGCCTTACCTACCCAATCTTCCACTCTTACCCACCCACGCGGCCCTCTCTCTCACCTTGTTCGTGCTCACCCTGCCTGCCTCCCTAATTGCAAGATGCACACAACACTAATCCTATCATGTAACACACTAATTGCAAGCACACACAGATAGATCTATCGAGCACCACACTCCAATCAAACCTACGTGCACACACAAGCAAAAGAGGGCAATCACACAAGATTAGAGAGGGATTAACCACTAATTAGTTAAGATCTAGCTAATCAAAGCATCGTACGTAATCATAAGAAGCATGAGAGAGACATAGTGAAAGAGAATGAATCATTGATTAGTGTTAATCAAGTCTCATGAGCAAGGAGAAGCTCAAGGACTCCATAGCCACACACCTCAAGAGCTCTCACCAAAGAGTGCTCTCAACAAATGAACTTGAGTATCCTAATTTCTTTTACACACTGCCTTATATACCTAGGGTAAAAATATACAATGTCCGGGCACCCAAGGCCTTTAGGGCTCCACCACTTACTGAATCTGCAACCTAAGTACACTAACTGACCTGTTCTTTACAACTTGGAACTCCCATTGAGCCCGTAACACATTAAAATATTACAATGGCTTGAAATAATTCGAGAATTTACAATACGTGACCATTTTGGGAAAACGTGAAAAATATATAACTCCAATCTTTACTGCTTCTTCACTTTGATCTTCGATGTGCATTCGTACGGCTTCGGTCTTTAGCAGTTCCTGTTAACTGACGTTGACTTAGTTAACAAAGGGAGCGCGTCCACTTTCCCATGACTTAAAGTCACTTTCTTCTTGGATGACACTAGGTATGGCTAATGGTCTATGGACTTTGTGAGGTTGCTTTTGTGTAGGGAACACTACTGTGTCAGTACTCTGGATCTGCCTAGGTGCTGGCTCTAGATCCCTTTGGGTCTCTTCTACCAAACCCATTAATTGCTTGACTCGCTCGATCTCCTCTGTAGGGTTTGGGTAAGTTCCTATCTTCTTCTTGGGTCCTAGCCATTGTTGCTCATGACGATCTTCCTTGTTTGTTTCTTTCCTAGTGGTCATTTTAGTCTCCATAGTTTCACCTGAATGAGAATCCTCTTCAGCATCATTAATATATACGGGGTCGTCAGCAGTCCCTATATTGGTCTTTGAACTGGGGTTTGACTTCGCTGCTTTTTGCGATCTCTTCCTTCGTGTTTTCTTCTTCTTCTGAGATTGGGCAATTGATGTTGTGTCTCTTTCTTCAAGAATATAATTTTGGTTTTGGAGCATCGATCGTGTGAGTACATTTATTGGTACCACATGCGTACTTTGTGTTGGCTCCTCAGTAACCTTAATTAAATTCAATGGCGTTATCTTTGGCGCATTTGGATTATTATGACATTGGGAAATCAAATGATCTATGCCACATCGATTACACATGAGTATCGGCATAGTAGATGTGCTCACTTGATTGATTTGCATGAGTGTGGCATTCTTTTGTAATCTAATAGGACATTCGGCTACACGATGTGGACCTCCACACTCATAGCATTGAAGAGGTGGTCTCTTGGCAATGTAATTGATATTTTGGCCTTGCAAGAGCAGCTACTTGATAGATATGTTTGACTTGTCCCTAATAGTCCTCCATGTAGTATTGTAGACTTTCATCAAGTGCATCAATCCCATACGCAATATTAGGGTCTATATCTTCCTCACAGCCTTCCAAACCAACAATAGATGTCTCACAACCCACTTGATTCAGATAAGTGATTCTCAGATATGGTGGTTGCGGTCCTAGCACTGGAGGTGGTAAGGGTGTTGTTTGATTAACATTTTGGGCCCTAGGGACCATGTGTTGTGACGTTTGTTTAAGAGGTGGGGCCGGCATCAATGCAGGCACTCGAGGTGTATCCGTCCATGCTAAGGTTGGTCTATTGGCCATTGCGCGTTTAAATACTATGCAATCCTTATCTTGATGATCATACCTCCCACAGGCATTGCAATTTCCATTAAATTTTACTCTAAACATAGGACATTCACTGGTACTATGTGGGCCATAGCAAAATGTGCACCATTTTTGCTCCCTTCTTGAATACATATGATTGTTTTATGGAGCACGATTGTCTCTAAGACTTTCTTGAATGGCCTTGGTGAGATACGCTAAAGTCATCTCAGATATAATTGGTTCTTTAGCAATAGGCTTTATGGTCATTGGCTCATGCCGCGATCCTTGCGAGCTAGTAGATTTAGGCTCAACAGACACTCTTTCTCCTTGAATCATTAAGTTGTCCCCTCCAAATTGGATCGCATTGGTGGTGACTGCTTCCCAAGTGGTGATACCTCTAATGACTAGACTGTTGTAGATATCCTCATGTTGTAGACCCCTAATAAATCTATCAAGCAATTGGTTATTATTGAAGTGCTCAGTTGGATTACAACGACAATTCAAATGCTTCAAGCGACTAATAAAGTCTCTTACAGACTCTCCTTCCTCTTGTTGGGTTTTCTCGAGCTGAGATGCTACACCCCAAAGCACTCCCTCTCATATGTACTCTTTCAAGAACAGTCTCCTAAGTGTAGGGTAAATCGTTTTCTCTTCCATCCTTAGGGTTCTATACCAATCCCCAGTCTTCCCACTCAAGATCAGGCTTAAAGCATTACTCTTATGCAGGTCATTGTGTTCTCCTAGAGGATAGAATATTTGTTCAAACACTTCGATATGATTTCTCACAACCCCCTTTCCACTAAATTTTTGTGTGAGCTTGGCTATTTGCACTGCCTTACTTCTAGGCTCTCTATCTAGCGTGTTACACATATTTTTAGCAATGGGTCGACCAATAGCTTAAGCAACGGTTTCCAAGTCACCTAAGTGAGCAATTATAGTGGGGACAAGTGCGGGACCGCATGTGGAATAGGGGTTGACATTGGGCTTTGCGTATATGCTGCCCTTGGGTTCCAAGTTTGGTACGGTGTTGTGCCATGTGGTGGCCCAAAGTTCATATGTGTGGCCCTAGCCATAGCAGACGTGGAATGTGACATGCTAATGCTATCCGGTATGGTCCCATTGAAATAAGAGCTTGGATGTTGTGGTTGTGGAGCATAAGTTGTTGAAACGATGGGAGGGGTAGGAGCTACATGAGCACAAGGACCCATAGATATATATGATTGGTACACACTTGTAGGTATTGTTGTAAGCATTGAGCTACCATGTGGTGGTGCTTTACTAGCAAATGAGGTCCATGGCGTGTTTCTTGGCATGCCCATCACTGGGGTAGGCATGGTAGACGTGGTGTCATCAAGAGAAAGATGATCTAAACTTGGAAAGGTAAAGCTATCACTTGTGGGCTCACATTGTGTTGAGACCCCTGGCAAAACAACATATGGAGGATCCATCGTACTTACCGAGGGAGTCTCCATTTGCGATAAGGTTGGTTGCTTAGCTTTTCCCGTATCCAAGAATCTCATGAGACTCGTTGAAGGCATGTGGATCCCTTTGTTCTACCTCTCCACCTCAATAACCCTATGGATGACATCACAAACTCTTTGTTGTTGATCCTCTATGCTAGTAGCACCCGTTGTGGATTGTAGAACATCTAACCAACCCATGTGATAGGTGTGATCTGTGTATAGGTCGGTTAGAGTTTGTGTTTGAAGTTCATACTCCCATTTCTCATTTAGAAACACACCATCTAGAATTGAGGTGCTAGGGGTGTCCTTTGAACTAGATGCAATGTGGCTCTCTTTGGTTGACCCTTAGTGGTTGCTAATCCAGGAGCACTCGATTGCTCAACTAGCATGGATGTTGACATAGGAGACTTTGCCTTAAGCTCTCTCCATTGCTCTGCCTTGCATAAGCTCTCGATTTTCTTTTCCCTCGTTGCAAGGTATATCGTTCAACCTCTTGCACTTCAGCAAGGCTTCTACCATCAGGTAATATAACCTTGGAGGGGAATAGCTCTGAAGAGTCATGTGGTGCAATGAATGGAGTATTCACATGCACACTCTCCGGGAGCATGGGGTCTATGTTGGTCATGAAGGGCGAATTTACTTCCCCACCCCCTTCATTCACATCGCTAGCTCCATGTTCGTAGCGAGTGGCTCCACTAAAAGTCTTCTTCAAGCGGCTAAGCACGCTCAGCCTGGACCGTGGGCCCATGGTATGCATGTCTTGGCTTGAACTATTGGGATTAGGCATCGAGTAACCTTCCATGACGTCGTAGTTAGAGGAAGAGTCACTAGACGCAATATGTGGGTCTGGAGTGGTACTACCTTGGGTTCCCGCTGAGGGCCTAGAGCCTAAGATGGAGGAATAATGAGTGCCCGCGTAAACGGAGACATTCTCTATGTGCTCGTCCTTTAGCACACAACCAGTGCGTTGGTGCATATGACCTCAACACTCTAGAAGTGTTGGTGAGTGCCCGTGAAGGCTGCTCACCTAGTTTTTTAGGTGTTTACTTTAAAACCCCTACCACCGACACCAAAAAGCGGGATGGCATCCTTGACAGGTGTTTAGGCCTAATAAAAATCAGAGTCTCTAACAGGAAGAATCCAAGGAATATACCTTTACCATTGACAATGGCTTGGGTTTATAGTCCTAGAAGGAGACCTAGTCCTGTCTTGCAGTGGAAATGGGACAACTTTTTTAAAAGTCCAAAAACTATTTCGGCCCTATAACTTCCATTAATTAGACTAAGGTTTCCTTAACCAACGCTTTTTTCCCCCTAACATATGTGAGGACACAACACCGCTGGTGGACTCATCTTTCAAGTGGAGAAGTTTTCTAGATGTTTTTAGTGCGCGAGAATGGATAGTTACCCGACTAATCAGGTCCACTCGTCCATGATTGACAACCTTAGCCAATCCCCACTTATCACCATGCACTCACACATGATACTTTGTTATTTAATTACTACCACATTCTTACCACAATTAAAATAATGATTCCTTTTATCCTTCATGACAGAATTTATATTAAAACAACCCTTGAAAGCAGTATTGAAAACAATCCTTTAGCAAACAAACATCTTTAGACTTAAGACAAGGTACTGTCAATCTAAAGTAACTCTGACCAGTACACTGACTTGTCTGAAGATCACCTATACAGGGGTGAAAAACGACACCCATTCCTTATTTATAAAAACTGGGGTGGAAAAAGTCATCACCCAAAATCCAGTTGCCCATACAACCGAGCAGTTTCTCTAGGATAAAGACAATATCCTAAGTAGTATCCACAAACATAAACAAGCACGAGGTAAAGACTCTACGTGCACGGAGATAACCGACTCATCCATGGCTGACTCACCATCATTACTCATCACCTAGAGTAAAATATTCCAAGGAATCAGAGGTGTCTTGAAACAAGCTGTTTTAAGGATGATCAAACATTCTTTTATAGGTCAATCAATCTTAGCCCAAACAATTATTTCCTATTTACAAACAATGCTCGTTGGTTTCTTGGAAGTTACGTTCCGTTTTTCGGCAAGTTATTCCTTTCTGGTCCTTACGTATGTAATGTTAATTTATAAAAGAACTTTAAGCTATTTAAAGACTTGAGTGAATAAATGGTACCCACCTAAGACTGATCAGTCATCTGTTGCTGCACTGGCGCCTGAAGACTCTCCTCCGTAGGCCTACAACTAGGCCCAGCCTCATGGTCGTGGGACGCCCTAGTCCTTTTGTGCGTTGTATCTCCTCATCGGACTAAGGATTTCCTTGGGTCCTTTTCAGAGCCATAGTGGTAGCCTTTATAAAAGGATACTTAATCGATTAGAGGATTAAATGAATAATCTCTCTTATACTTTTCATCCAAAAATAGGGATTTTTTGAACTAAGTAAGTATCTTTGATAAATATATGGATGATATATTTTCTCCTAAGCTTCCTAATAGTGTTATTGTTCTCCCATAATTATCTTATAATTATCGGGGCTATTTTTTAAAATTCCTTAATTAATTTCTGTTCAAAAATGTTACTGTTAGGAAATAAGACGTAGCTAAATAGATAATTGAGTAGATTACTTAATGGAGAGAGACAAATTTACATACACGAGATTATAGAGTAGAGAGAGAGAGAGAGTACACACGATATACGTGGTTCACCCAATGTGGGCTACGTCCACGGGAAAGCAGCCACTCAATGGCTTTAGTACTTCAAAACAAGAACTAGTTTACAAAGGGATTATACCCTTAATGGAGCTCCCGCCTTGCTTCACTCTCACCACCTCACACTCACCTTGTTGCATCAACTTTTCACTATGAAATGTGTACAAAAATGGCCTCCTTTTATAGGCCAAAAGGGTTGCCCTCTCTTATGAGAGGCAGCCATGTGTAGCCGCCCTTGTGTGAATAAGTCCAAATTGGACCCTCCAATCCACCCATGTGTGGCCGCCCTTGTGTAGACAAATCCGCTTTTGAATTCGGCCACCGGCCACCGGCCATTGACTTCTTCCGACCACCGGCCACCGACCATTGACTACCGGCCAACCGACCGCTTTCTGCCGCCGTCCGGCCATAATATTCCGGCGAAGCAAAAAAAAAAAAAAAAAAAGTTTTAGGGGCTTCCGCCCCCGAGGCCCCTAAAGTTACCCCTGATTCTTGGCCATGAAAATTTTGGTTTCCGGTAAGTGATTTTCCTTCACACACGATGGCTTCTCCTCATAATGGGGACCTTACAAATGTGCGCTTTTACCACATAAAATTACAAGGGGTAATTCACGCTCCATACTTATCAGTTACCATATACATGTGGTAGTGATGTGTGTGAACACACATCATTAATTTCTGTTCAAAAATGTTACCATATACATGTGGTAGTGATGTGTGTGAACACACTAGGACCGCCGGGGCATTTTTTCCCCCGGTGCATTGTAAATACGCCCGTCACTGTAGGGCTATCTATCTTTCCATTGCACACTAAGTAATACACTCTCTATTGTGTGCCTTGAGCTTCCTTCGTCTTCTCCAAGCTGTGTGTGTTTCTCTGCAACCCTGATTCCAACAATTGGTATCAGAGCAGGTTGTGTCCTCCCGAGCTTAGTCGCCAGCTGCTCCAGTACATGCCTGCTCACTTTCTACGATTCAGTGAGCTTTGGCGAGCGTTTGCAGGTCAACAAATATTTCGGGGAAGCTCGTAGAGCTAGGTCTGCTCAGATTTTTTATTTGGGCTCATTTCGGCCTCTGTTTCCACTACAAGCAGTACTGCACATGCTATTTTGTCATTTTGTGTAGAATTTCTATCAGTGTCGTTTTTTGTATAACAGGTGCCTTATAGTCTTCTCAGTTTGTGCTATATAGCACGTGTTGTTCCCGCTCGGTTTCTCCTATTTTCGGACAGTTTTCACATCAGGTGCAGCATTTACCATGGCTGACAACAACAACACAGATGTGTTCAAGATGTTTGTTGCTGAGGACAGTTTGGATGGGGACAACTACCCTATGTGGGCTTATATGATGCAACATGTTCTTGTGTCAAAGGGCATTTGGAACATTGTGCAGGGCATTCATGTACGTCCTGGTTCTGAGGATGTAGGCGATGTTGAGGATGTTGCAAGTCTTGCTGCAAGGATTGCTGCTGTTAGAGTTGTTTTGCCTACGGCAAAACAAGCTCGTTGGGATGTAAAGGATGCGCAGGCTCATGCCTTGATTGCATTGTCTGTGAAGCGCACCATTGTTCCTCACATCCATTCACCAAAATCTGCAAAATAGGCTTGGGATATTCTAGCAGGTCTTTATGCAAGCCGCAATGAGGCTAAAATTGCTTTTCTGCGTAAAGAGCTGGAGTCGAAGATTATGCATGAGGAAGATGATATGGAAACTTTCCTTGCTAGTGTCAAGGATATCAATGAGTAACTTATTTCTGCAGGTGAAGTCATTTCAGACAGTTCCCTTGTGTAGACTCTTCTTGATGCCTTACCAGATTCCTACCAGACTTTTGCTAGTACTTGGAGACTGATGACCCAAGGAAATCCTGAAGTTGTCAAGTTTGATGCATTATGCACATTGCTCTTGCAAGAGTCACTTGCTAGAAAAAACAGGACTAGGCAGCGTGCAGTTGAACAGGCTTTTATTGCTTCTCAAAGAAAGGGTGGTAACAGTAATGCAGCCACTTCTTATGGTTCTGTTGCGAGTGGCAAAAATTATGTTCCTAATGCTTCTGCTGGCAGCAATTCGTATGGAAATTCTGATGATAAGGGCAAAAAGAAGATGTGTTTCCATTATTTTAAAGCTAATGATCACTTGATCAAGTCGTGTCCTAAGTTGAAGGCCAAAGAGGCTCAAAAGAAAGAGGGTGGTTCCACTGCAAATGCTGGTTCCACTACATATGCATCCATTGTTGAGTCTTCTATGAAAGGAGATTGTAATGCTGATGTTGATGCAGAATGGTCTTCTGTTGTCCATGATGCATACTTGTCAGTTTGCTGCAGATTCACATGTGTGGTATTTCGACAGTGGTGCTACAAAGCACATTACCATGAATTGTTTACCTCTCTCGAGTCTGCCCCTTATGGGAATTTAGTCACTTGTGCCAACAATGCCTCTTATCCAGTTCAGGGAGTTGGAAAGATTGTGCTTACTGCTGCTAATGGCAGTTCTTTCACACTTGTTGATGCACTTTATGCACCTGGGATCAAGAGAATCTCTTGTCTGTATCCGCACTTGCTAGACTTGGACTTGTAGTCAAATTTGTGGATGACAGCTGTACAGTTCATGATCTCAGTTTTGGTGATGAAATTGTTGCATCTGGCCTTTTGTGCCGTGGGCTTTATAAGCTCACTTTGTATGACAAGTGTGGACAAAATTTTACAAATGTTGTTGCAGCTTCAAGGGCTATTTCAGATGCAAAATTTGGCATGCACGTTTTGGTCATCTGAATTTTGCCAGTTTGCTGGGTTTGCAGAAATCTGATATGGTTGCTTCTTTGCCACCTCTTGAAGCACCTGTCAGATATGTTTGTGAAGGTTGTATTTTGGGTAAGATGCAGGTTCTAAGTTTCCAAAGGATGGTTCAGTTCGGGCCACATGCAGGTTGCAGCTTGTGCATAGTGATGTTTGTGGGCCCATGCAAACTCCGTCCTTGGGCAATTACCGGTACTTCGTGACTTTCAATATTGATGATTACTCTAGGCATGCATGGGTATTTCCGCTTAAAGCGAAGTCTAAAGTTTTTATGTGCTTCAAACAATTTCTGGCTATGGCTGAAAATGTCTCGAAATGTACTATGGGCACCCTCCGTTCCGATCGAGGGGTGGAGTATATGTCTCATGAATTTAATGCATTTCTGGCTAGTCATGGGATAAGGCACCAATGTACAGTTCCTTATACACCTCAACAAAATGGTGTTGTTGAGAGGAAAAACAGGTCACTTACGGAAATGACACGATGTATGGTCAAAAGTCAAGCTTTGCCGCATTCTTTTTGGCTTGAGGCCATCATGTGTGCCACTTATGTACTTAACAGGTGTCCTACGAAAGCTTTGCAGTCTATTACTCCATATGAAGCATGGCATGATAGAAAGCCTTCTATTGAGCACATGCGTGTTTTTGGCTGTTTGGCATATGCTTTGGTGCCACAAACACAGCGCAGAAAATTGGATGATAAGGCTATCAAATGTATTTTTGTTGGTTATAGTGCTGAAAGCAAAGGTTACAGGTTGTATCATCCGCAAACAAAATGTATTCTGGTTTCACGGGATGTAGTGCTTGTGGAAGATTCTATTCAGCCCTTGCTGTCATGTACTAGAGACAGTAATGTAAGCTCACAGGACATTTATGACACTTTGTTGCCTCTTTTCAGTGGTGGAAATACGAATGTAATTTCCAATGACTCAAATGTACAACCTATGGGGGTTTCTGAAAATGTTACAAATCAGCCTATTACTGATGCAGATGTACATGATGTACTTGATGAGGAAAGGGCTGAAAATGAGCAGGCTAGAGGTATGCCAAAATGGCTGGTGCACACTTTGCGTGACAGTAAATTGGATGCACCTTTGTCTAGTCGTACTCGTTCAGGCTCTCGCCATGCATCTTATGCATCAGATTGTTATGCTTTGGCTATGTCTAGCTTACATGATGTTGAGGAGCCTCTGTCTTTTGATGAAGCACATAATTCAGAAAATTGGATGGCTGCCATGCAATCAGAATATGATGCACTTATAGAAAATGACACATGGACTTTATGTGATTTGCCTCTTGGCAAAAAGGCCATTGGTACGAAGTGGGTTTACAAGTTGAAACGCAAACCGGATGGTGAGATCGATCGCCATAAGGCTCGACTTGTTGCAAAGGGTTATGCACAACAAAAAGGCATAGATTATGAAGATACTTTTGCTCCCGCTTGTTGTATGACTACTGTGCGTTTTCTATGTGCATTGGCAGCTCATTTTGGTTGGGATGTACATCAATCAGACATTGTTACTGCTTTCTTGAATGGTGACATATTTGAGGAAGTTTATGTAACGCAACCTCACGGTTTTGTCATAAAAGGACAAGAGGACAAAGTGTGCAAATGTAAGAAGGCTTTGTATGGGTTGAAGCAATCTCCTCGTGCTTGGTATGAGAAAGTTGACACTCATTTGGTTAAACGAGGCTTTCGTAACACTCCAACAGAAAGCACATTGTATGTAAAGCGTGAGGTGATGTACTTCTCATTGTGGTTCTTTATGTTGATGATTTGCTGATCACTGGACCAAATGAGAGACATATTGCTGAATTTAAGGCTGATTTGAATGTTACTTTCAAGATGAAAGATTTGGGGCTGTTGCATCATTACTTGGGTATATAGTTTAAGCAGTGTGATGGTGGTATTGCTTGTGTCAGAAAAGTTACATAGAGACATTGCTATGTAAGTTTGGACTTGAGGATTGCAAACATATTGCCACTCCCATGGAAACATGTTTGAAATTGAGTCTACATGATGCTGGCGATCCTGCTGATGTCACTCTTTACCAAACTGTTGTTGGCTGCCTCATTTATGTATGCAACACGAGGCCAGATATTCAGTTTGCAGTCTCACAGGTCAGCAGATTCATGCATAGCCCAGGGTTTAAGCATTGGCAGGCTATCAAGAGGATTTTCCGCTACCTTAGTGGCACTTTACACCTTGGCTTGTTTTATCCCAAGGGGGGATCATTGCCGCCAGACTTACATGCTTTTTCGGACTCAGATTGGGCTGGTTGTTTTGACACGTGAGTCTCCACAAGTGGTTTTTGTTTCATGCTTGGCAGTTCATGTATATCATGGTTGAGCAAGACGCAACCTACTGTAGCCACTTCGAGTTGTGAGGCCGAGTACAGGGCAGTCTTCACAGCTATGGTTGAGTGTGTATGGCTCAAACGCCTTATGGCTGATTTGGGTGTTGGACATGACACTGCCAACACTATCTACACTGACAGTCAGAGCCATTGGCAGTTGCGAGGAACCCAGTTTTTCATGCTCGCACAAAGCACATTGAGGTGCATTACCACTATGTCAGGGAGAGGCTCTCAGTAGGAGAGATCAGCTTGACTTATGTGCCAACATAGGACAACCTTGCAGATCTTTTAACAAAGGCATTGTCTCGTGAGAAGCTTGAAGCTTTCCGCAAAGCTTTGGGCTTACTCCCCTTTGTGGACTGATCATGTCCTCAGGGCATGGCACTTCCCTTTACTCATGTGCCAGCTCTCGTTCACCTCATCACTCCAAGGGGGATTTGTTACCATATACATGTGGTAGTGATGTGTGTGAACACACTAGGACCGCCGGGGCATTTTTTCCCTCTTTAGTAGGTTTTTCCCCCCGTGCATTGTATATACGCCCATCACTCTAGGGCTATCTATCTTTCCATTGCACACTAAGTAATACACTCTCTATTGTGTGCCTTGAGCTTCCTTCGTCTTCTCCAAGCTATGTGTGTTTCTTTGCAACCCTAATTCCAACAAAAAATATCCTAATTCGGCTTTAGTAATCTAGGAATTACTTATCTGCTTGTGGGATATTTGCTCTAGCTGAATTTGATGTATTATAACTCTGATAATTATCTTGCTAACTTATAAATTGATTTATAAATTTCCCTTCTCAATTTATAGTCCAAATCAGAGTAATATTAGCTAAGATAATTAACTAAACTATTTATTTGGATTTAAGGTAATTATCCCAACTTCCTAAGGCTGTTTTCTATCTTTGGTAATTATCGTGTAATTATAGAAATTAACTTTCTAATTTCTCTTTTCAATTTATAGACAAAATCCAGAAATATTAGCTCAGATAATTAGCTAAACCAATTATCTGTGCATGACCTATTTATCTCAGGTTCCTAATAGTAATTCGTACCTTTGATAATTATTACATAATTAATTGAGTAATTTAACTAATTTTTCCTTTTAACTTCTGCTCAAAATCTGACAATTTTGGCCTATTTAATTAGATAAACTAATTTTTTGTGTATACCCTAATTATCCTGGCGTTCTAGCTTTAATTACTATCTCTAATAATTGTTGTATAATTATTGAACTAATTTTCATAATTTTCTCCTTTAATTTAACCTCATAAATAGGATAATTAGCTAAATTATTTTTTGTAGCTAACCTAATCATCATAGCTTTTTAATGATGTATTCTAACTCTAGAAATTCTATTAAAGCTATTTAATTTAATTTACTAATTTTCCCCTTTTATTTCAAAAACAGGGTTTTTTAACTAAGATAATTAGCTAAACCAATTTTTTGTGGCTAAGCTAATCATCACAGCTTTCTAATGATGTATTCTAACTTTTAAAATTATTCCAAAGCTATCTAGTCTAATTTACTAATTTCCCCCTTTAATTAACCGTCAAAAACAGGGTTTTTTTACTAAGGTAATTAGCTAAATTAGTTTTCTATAAATAAGATAATTAGCACAGCTTTTTTAACATGTAAACTAACTCTGATAGATAGCGCATAGCTATGTAACATGTTTTGCTAATTTTCCCCTTTAATTTATGGTTAAAATTAATCTACTCTGACTTAGATAAATAGCTATATTATTTTTATAACCTCAAGATAATTATCACAGCTTTTTAATGACAATCCCTAACCCCGAGCAAATACTTCCGAGCGAACAAGAAATCGACCAAATATATACAATAAAAAAGAGCATATCAACATTGCAATAGTTCAGATATTGAACATAGAATAGCAAAATGAACCGGTCACATCTTAATTAATTTTTTCAAATAACAGAATGAGGAATCGCAAAACCTGAGTGAGTTATCACGAGCGATCCCAAAAACCAAGCAAAATAGAAAAAATAATACGTAAGAAGTCATGATCAAACTTAGGAATAATGAGGGTGAAGGAAGATGAGGTAAGAAAGAAGTTACAAGGTTGAAATTCTCATCTTAGAGTATCTCTTATGATTTAGAAGGAGAAATACATTGGCCTCTTAAGCTCAATGCCAATGTGCTCTTTCCAGTACAAACATAACCATATTCACATGAGAGCTTAGACCATGTGGAAGTGTTAGTTCTTGCACATATCTTTGCACGTTGTTCACTTGGTTCAAATTTGGGACAACCAATTAGGCACTAAAAACCAAACAACCACATTTCATACCACCTTTTGTTAACAAGTGTCACCAGACATATTGTATGCCCTTGTCGAAGAGGAAACCTTATGGTGGCAGCTTCTTTTGTAATGATTGAAGGTGTGTTTTGCATTTCTCAAAATGCTCCCTTCTCTCTCTCTCTCCCTCTCTCTCTCTCTCTCTTTGTGTGGTAAAGAGGTTATGTATACTATTCACAAAATGGCATTCTCATCATAATGAAAAGGTTTTTGTGATGATGCATGCCATACAAGTTGGAAGCTTCATAGCATATCATTCTATTTTTGAGTCAAATAGATAAACGACATATTATATTGGCCAAGATGGGCTTATTGGTATTAAGGGCGAACATGTGGGCCTTGATAACTATTACACCTTAACTTGAACGCATAAGGAACCTGAAATCTTGTAGACAGATTTGATGATGGAATACCCTACTAGTTGATGACGTTTTTGAAGCTGTCAGGGATAGAACTACAAAGGCCCAAAGCGCTGGATGATTTGAGGAGGTTGCAACATCCATTGTTAGCCGTAGGGGTTGGATCCTAGCACATACTCGCTACATTGGTTGTCACCTAGCACGTACTCGCTACATTGGTTGTAGAGTGCCTGAGTGCCACGGCAAGCAGCCTCAGTAGCCAGCGCAGTCCAAGACCCATCGGTGACCAGCATTACCACCACCATCATCACAAGACAGGTAAAGCCTCCATAGGCTGAGCCTTCCATCTCTCTCTCTCTCTCTCTCTCTCTCTCTCTCTCTCTCTCTCTCTCTCTCTCTCTCTCTCTCTCTCTCTCTCTCTCTCTCCCCCCCCCCCCCCCCCCCCTAAAGAATCCAACACTTCTGCACATTAGTATAGGTTCGTGTGTTTGGAGCCTCTCAAGAACACAATGGAACCACATAGCCAAGACTCCCAAGGCGAGAGAGGTTTAACATTTGCAATTCCACCTACTATTTCTTGGCAACTTTTCTTACAAAATAGTTGGTGAAGACAAAGAATAGATCATGGAGCTTGTACTTCAACACTTACACTCTCATCATTACATTAGCTGAAAGAGTCTTCGGGCCTTCAGGAATATGCATTTCCTACGAAGGAGGTGGATTTATGATTGTCATAGGCATAACGATATCATCAGAAAGCCTACCATGCATCTCTTGATGCTCTTGGCATAATGCATACAACAGTGGACTAAGCAAAGATCACAAGGAGAATTCTGCAAATGGTATTTCTTTTACAAGGCTTGCCGGAACAGTCCTCTGTATATGCCACACATCCACCACGTAAAGACTTGTCCTTCCCCAATAGAAAAGGCCGCATGAGGATTGACTGCACAAAAGGCCAGCATGTGGCACGACCGGCCCAGTTCCGGCTAGCGGCAATTCTGTCAACCATGACAGGTAGAAAGTTTATGTAAAAATACCCCTCTAATTTGAGAAAATTCTCAAAATACCCCCTCAAATTTCAAAAATTCCCAAAATACCCTTGTATCTATTTTGGTTGGATTGTTCAAGAATTTTTAATCTTTATTCCTTTTTAACAATTGAGATCCGTTTATGCGTGCTT